>NC_039364.1:71200571-71500571 GCF_003573695.1 Papaver somniferum | reverse complement strand
GACAATGATGACTCTTTATGTTCTCAATCCTGAGGAAAGGGAGTGGTATACGCCTGAGAATTTTAACAAGTCTTTCGGTGACTATGTTAACAGTAGGAATCGTAAACCGTGGAGTGTGAGTCTTCGGAATATTGTCGCTCCTCGTGTGAGATCCGCCTTCTGAGTGAAGTAAGTGGTGCTAAGGTGAAGTACGTCCCGGGTACAGAGAATTCTACTAAAAAATTGGTGTTTCCTACTCGTGAGCGGATCAAGCGTGATCATGACTATGAATGGCACGCAACTTTTATTGAGGTTGTTGCTCCCTGGGCTTGGGGGTGGGTTCCAGGTCTGCAAGGATGGTGTCCTACCGAAGATAGCCAGATACGTGCGGCTCCTCCTGCTCGTTATGGGAATTTCCGTCCTTGGCATTTGAATTTTGAGGGCATGAATTTCCAATATGCCCTCGATGTTGTTGATGGAGATGACGAAGAGAGTTCCGATGCTGATCTTCAGGCGAAGAATGCTGCGGTTGTCAAGGTAAGATTTCCATATGCCTTGTCCTTTAGTTGAGGCAGTTTTAATTCTTTTCAAAGTCAGGGATTTTTATTCTTGTGCCTTGTCTTTTTAGGCGACGAAGAAGAGAAGGATAAATCCCAAGCAGTCCACCACCGCAACAATCGAGGAGGCGGAGGCTTATGAAGAAGTTTACAGTCTTGTGACTGAGCTTGGAGAGGATGAAGATATGTGTGATATGGAAGAGCGTACTGATACATCTCCTCCAGGTCATGATAATGAGGAATTTTTTGAAGGGAATACTAGCGCTGGTGGCAGCGGTATTGGTGGTGAAATTAATCCCGCAGGTTGTCATGATGCTGGTGCAGAAGTTAATCCTGCGGGTTGCAGTGATGCTGGTGATGATAACACTGGCCTTGGTGATCAGGGTGTTGGTGGTGAAATTCCTGCTACGTCTCAGGAGTTTTCCTTTGGTCGGATTTATTCTGCGGAGGATAGTTTTGACATAAACGCTGCCCTGGGCCTGGCTTCTGAGTTCAACATGCTTTCCCCAAACGATGATTGGGATGTGCTTGGTAACTCTAGCAAGGCGGTTGGAAAGGGTAAGGGAGTCGTGGATGCTAGTGATGTTCCAGAGGGGAGCGGTGCTAGAGACCTTCCAGATTTGGATGCGGGAGTAGCCTCGATCTCTTCGGGTGCTATATTCACGGACATGGGTAAGGCCTTGGTTGGGTCTTCTGGAGATGATTTTCCTCAGTCACTGATCCTTGATGGTGATGATGCCATCTTAGCTTGGTTTAAAAAAAAGAACTTGATGTTCGTACCCAATCCAGATCCTGTGGTGGAGGGTGAGAAGAAATATGATTCCTATACCGGTAAGATGATGCAATTGTCTCCCGAGGACCAGGTTGCAGAAGCATGGGATAAGAATCTTCGGGCCTTGGAGGCTGCTCTAGTGGTCGACGCTCCCTCGACTGTTGCTGATATGATGACGTTGGCTGATGGGTATCAGTATGGATTTCCCCAACAACGGATGTTAGAGGTGAGTTCTCTTATCATTTTGCCTTGTATCAATTTTTAGCAATTTTTAGATTCAGGGTGTTCTAATCTTCTGATTCGCAGATGATGAGGAGTGAGCATTGCAATCACATGTTGTACTAGTTTTTTAAGGCCAAATCCCTTAAGTTGAAGGGTAAGCTTCGTCTTCGGGAAGAGGAGCTTACTGCGACTGAGACTGTCATTACTGATAGGGATAGGGAGATATGTGAGTTGAAGAGTCTCCTCAAGGCTAAGGAGAAACAAGGCAAGGAGGAGGACAAGCTTCGCCTGGATCTTGCTATGGCTCGTAGTGAGTTGGAAGAGGCCAAGAAGAATTCTTCGGCTGTTACAGGTTTGATTATCTGTTCTCTTCCTTACTGTTGTCCTTTACTGTAATTAGTGTTCTGTCTGAGTCTCCCTCCCCCACCCTATCTTCAGTGGGTGGAGTTCCTGAGTTAGTATGGCTTCGGAAAGAGCGGCAGCGTCAGAAATCTCGCATCGCAGAGTTGGTAGAGAAGATAAAGAGCGAGGCTGATAAGTGGAATGCTCGTGCCGATGAACATAATGCTCTGGCAGAGGAGTAGCGGGGAAGACTAGTCCAAATGATTGATATGCAGAAAAAATATAACAATGATCGTCGTTTGTTTAATGGAACGTTGTTGTGGACGCCTGATAATCTTCGTGACTCCCGAGAACAGGTCTCATCATTGGAAGCTAAAATCAATCTCTTGGAAGAAGAATTGCGTCAAGCTCGTTCTTCTCAGTCTTCTGATGTTAAAGATTACATTCAGCGTCTTGCTAGGGAAAGAGATGACGCTAGGGCTGAGGCTGGTGTTTTTAGCAAAGCTTTAGCTGCGTCTAGGGCTGATGTGGTTCGCCAAGCTGAGTCTGAGAGAAATCTTGAAGTAAATATGTATCGGCTCAACAAGGGTATGGAGGGTTTAAACAATGAGGTCAACCATCTTCGTCACTTGGATTCAATGAAACATGTAAAATTAGATGTGAGTCAGTACTCCCTTTCAACCCTTCAAGCGGATTATAAGAAGTTGTCAGATGAGTATGATTTTCTTGATGAAGCCCGTGATGCTGTTGTTAACGAATATGAAATAGATTCGGCGAGAGTCGAAGGTATATGCTTATATTATCGAGTGTGATTCTGTAGTTTCCTGGACCTAACCATCTGCATTTTTCTTTTCCTTGCAGAGCTCCAGGGACAGCTTCGCACTGCAAATGAAGAGCTTGCGAAGGCTCAATCTCAATTAGTGCATCAGGAAAGCCAGATTAATTATCACAAAGGTTTAGCTACAGCAAGGGACGAGGATGCCCAAGCCGCTTCGAAGGAAGTGAGTCGCCTTTCCTCGTTGTTGTCAAAGGATGAGATGATGAATACTGTTATTGCGTACAAGGCTCGGTGTCAACTAGTGGAAGAGACTAACAAAATTATGGACATCATCGAGTATGATTTTAAGACCGAGCATGGCCTTATCAAGAGTTATCCGCGCCGTGAGAAACCCCCGCTTCCTACATCTGGTTCTTCAGGGCCTTCCTCGGGTGGGAGCGTACCTTCAACGCAGAAGAGGAAGATTGCTAAACCTGCTGGTGGGGTTGAACCATCCGAGTAGATTATTGTAGATAGTTGATCTTTGTTGATTATAAGGCTTCGTGAGATTCCTTTTGTAGTTTCTTGTTTCCGCGTATCATTTCCAAGCCTGTAATCAACTTTTAATGAATTGATCATTGTTTTAATTTTTATCTGTGTTGTCCAACTTCTTTTATTGTTATGGTTAATTTGGAATATAACTGAATGTAATCAAGGATAGCGAAGTGTTTGAGTGCGAACCCGAAGATATGTGTATCTTCGTGAACGTCTTGAGACCTGTCACCCCGCTGGCTAATCCTGGGCCAGAGGATTCCCAGACGGTGGGGGTCGGAGAAGCGTTCTAGGATATGAGTTGTTTGGAATGTACGTTCATTCCGTCAACCCGCTGCCATAAGATTGGTTGGGTATATCTTTCTGCTGGATGCCTTCCCCATGGTCCTACACTTATAGACGTTGATAGGGGAGTCCCGAGAGATTGTAGGTGACTACTTTCCCCAAGTAAAATAGAACAACAATTAACACAAGTGTTTACGTGGTTCGACAACAGAGTGTCTACGTCCACGGGTGAAAGAGGGTTAAAGTGTCTATTCAGTTTGTTGAGTTACATTTAGAAGAATTCCATTGATGGAACCTCTGAGGTAGTAAACAGTAAAAAACAGGAGGATGAAGTATTGACGCGGAGGCTGTATTTACAGGTGTAGGGTTCTCGTGAGGTGTTGTATTTACACGCAGTCGTCTTGTTACTATGTTGCTCCATGTATTGTGACTATTTTTTTTGCCAAAAGTTTGCTTGATTGATAGGTTGAGGTTTGCTATTCCTCTCTCAGAGATAGAAACATGTCGATCGCAAACGTCGTTTTCTTCTTCTGGCACTCTTCACGCAGATGAAGGTCAGTGTTGCCCTCTACGGGTAGTATGGCTTGAGATATTTTGCATTCCATGGGTGTTTGAGGATCTCCCCTTTTAGGTTGCGCAGATAATAAGACCCATTTCCTACAACATCATGTATGACGAAGGGTTCTCCCCATGTTGGTCCTAATTTGCCCCA
Organism: Papaver somniferum; assembly: GCF_003573695.1. Taxonomy (NCBI): domain Eukaryota; kingdom Viridiplantae; phylum Streptophyta; class Magnoliopsida; order Ranunculales; family Papaveraceae; genus Papaver; species Papaver somniferum. The sequence continues at coordinate 71,496,393 of NC_039364.1, read as the reverse complement.
CTTCTTTTCTCGTTGGTATTGGGGAATGGTCCTCAGCACATACTACCCTTCTACGAAATTTCTAAGCTTAACCCTCTTATTATACTCCCTTGCTAGTTTCCTTTGATAGTTTTCCATTTTTTGTAGGGTTGCCTCCCTCCTCTCTTCTAGATCATCTAACCTTTCCAACATCATGTCCGCTGTGAGGTTCTTCTCCCATGCTTCAGTCTTCGTAGTTGGCATGATTATTTCTGTTGGGATAATAGCTTCGGCTCCATAGGTGAGTAAGAATGGGGATTCTCCCGTGGATGATATTCGAGTTTTCCTATAATCCCACAAAACGTTGTGTAGTTGCTCACACCAACGCTTCTTGTATTCGTCCAACTGCTTTTTGAGGATGAGTGCGAGGGTTTTGTTTGTGGCTTCTGCCTGACCATTGATTTGAGGGTAAATTGGTGTTGACTTGTTCTTTCGAATTTTGAAAGTATCGAAGAGTAAGTCGATGTTTTTTTCTTGGAATTGCTTGCCATTGTCGGATACAATCTCAGCTGGTATGCGAAACCTGCAAATGATGTTTTGAAAGATGAATGTGAAGACATCTGCGTCTCGGATCCTTGCCAGGGCTTTAGCCTCTACCCATTTGCTGAAATAGTCCGTGGCCACTATCAAAAATCTTCTCTTCCCTGATCCTTCGATTAGGGGACCCACGATGTCTATGCCCCATTTTGAGAATGGCCAAGGGCTGTCTACTGGGTTCAACATTGTTGCGGGTGCGTGGATTTTTTTGGCGAAACACTGACATTCTTCACATCTTCGTGACATTCTTGCAGCGTCTCGTATCATTGTTGGCCAGTAATATCCTTGAGTTTTCGCCTTATCTGCTAGGGATCTCATTCCGCTGTGATTGCCTGCGTCGCCGCGGTGTATGTCTTTCAAAATCAAATGTCCTTCGGATCTGGATAGGCAACGTAATAATGGTCCGAGAAAAGATTTTTTGTACAAAATTTCTTTTCTCAGATCATATTTTCCTGCCTTTGACTGTATTTTTCTGGCTTGCTTTAGATCCGAGGGTAATATTCCTTATTTTAGGAAAAGATGAATCTCAGGTCTCCAATCTTTTTCTTTGCTGAAGTCTTCATCTTGATATGCCTTAGCCATGATGTCGTCTTCTTGGAAATCATCCGCGATGAATTTTCCCACGTCATCATCTGCAATATCTTCTTCTGCGTGGTTCCTCTGCTGTGCAGCGCAGAGTTCTTGAATATCAATTGAAGTCTCGTAAATCCTGGTTACTTTGATTGCTTTGACGTCCTCGTTTCTGAGCATCGATGATATGTAGGCTAGGGCATCCGCATTCCTGAGTTCCTTCCTTGACAGGTGTCGGAATTTGATGTTTGGAATTTGTGATGCCAGTGTTTGCACCAATTCCATGTATGCTGACAATGTTCTGTCATAAACATTATATTGCAACCCTATTTGTCGGATGACCAGCTGTGAATCACTTGTCAGACGCACGTCAGTTATGCCCATTTCTATTATCAACTGAAGGGCATGCACCACTGCTTCATATTCAACTATGTTGTTGGTATGCCTCTTGAATTCTAACCTGAAAGCATGTATGATCCTGTCTCCTTTTGGGGTGGTGATTACGATGCCTATCCCCGCCCCTTCTTTATTTTTCGACCCATCTACGAAGACTTCCCATTGCCTAGGATTTTTTGGTTCCAAGATGTCTATAGGGTCTTTACCTTCGTCCATTTCTGGTAGTCCTGCTGCCTTTCGTCCTTCGATGATGACTTCTTCGCAGTTATCCAATGGTAAGTCTGCTAGGAAATCTGCTAATACTTGTGACTTCTGAGAGTGTTGTAGCTCATGGATGATATTGAATTGATCTAGGTGAGTATTCCATTTTGCAATTCTGCCTACTTTCCCTGCGTTATTAAGGACTGCTTCTAGCGGAGCTTTGCATGGGACGCGGACGTAGTGAGTCAAAAAGTAAGTTATGAGTTTCAGGGTTGCCCATACTAATGCCAAGATGAGCTTCTCGATCTTCGTGTAGTTCCTTTCTGCTGCGTTCAGAGTCTTGCTGATGTAATATATGATCTGCTCTATCTTCGTGTTGGTTTTAACCAATACTGCGCTGAATGCATCTTCTGTTGCTGCTATGTATAGTGCCAACACTTCATCAGGGTCTGGTTTTTGTAATATAGGGATCTCAGCCAGGTATTCTTTGATATTTCGAAAAGCTTCCTCGCACTCTGTCGTCCATTCGAATTTGCTTCCTTTTTTGAGAATGTTAAAAAAGTGCTTACATCTATCCGAGGACCTGGATATGAACCTCCCTAGCGCAGCCAGGGAACCATTGAGTTTCTGAACCTCTTTTAAATTCTTTGGGGATGGAATTCTTACGATGGCTTCAATTTTAGCGGGATCGACTTCAATGCCCCTCTTCGTCACCAAATATCCGAGGAACTTTCCGGAAGTGACACCAAAAGTGCACTTCTCTGGGTTTACCTTCATGTTGTGCACTCTCATTTCTTGGAAAATATCTTTTAGGTCTTGGTGATGATCTTTGCGCAGCTTGCTTTTGACGAGCATATAATCCACATGTACTTCCAGTGTACTTCCAATCCACGGTTTGAAATTGTATCCACCATTCTTTTGTAGGTTGCCCCTGCGTTTCGCAGTCCAAAGGGCATTCTTACATAGCAATAGAGGCCGTATGGTGTATAGAATGTTGTATGTTGCTGATCTTCTTCTGCTAGGAATAATTGATTGTATCCAGAGTATCCATCCATGAATGACATTTCTTCGTATCCTTCGACTGCCTCGACAAGTTGGTCAATGCTTGGCAGTGGATAGCTATCTTTAGGTCAAGCCTTATTAAGGTTGGTGAAGTCGATGCATATCCTTACTCCGCCATTTTTCTTTGGTACGATGACCATGTTAGAGATCCATGTTGGGTACTTAACTTCTTTGATGAATCCAGAGTCCAGTAGTTTGCGGAGTTCCACTTCAACTTCTCGATGGTATTCTGGAGCTACTTTGCGCACCTTCTGCCTAAAAGGGGGGGTACCTGGTTTATTCGAAGTTCGTGATGAACTAATTTTGGGTCAATTCCCGTCATGTCCCCAAATTTCCAAGCAAAAATGTCTGCGTATTCCTTTAGAAGTTTGATTAGCTCGGCTTCTCTTTCTTCATCCATCAAGGTGCCTATTCTGATAATCTTGGGGTTTTCCTCAGTACCTATGTTGACTTCTTTAGCTGCTTCGACAGGTGTAAACGTAGGTTTTGGTTCCCCCAAGAGAGGAACATTCTTTGATTGCTATTTGGTGGGCTCTCCGTCTTCTTTTGTCGCGGAGGTGCTTGCTTCTGCGCTGCCAGTGGTGCTTACGTTTAGAAGGATTTTTTCGGAGATTTCTTCCAGATATGTATCTATGGTTATCTCCTTACTTCTGGCTCTTCGGGACCGGTGCTTTTCTTCCCGCTCATTATTGATCTAATTCTATAAGATCTGACATTCCTGCGCAGTTACTTGGTCTCCTTTAATTTCCATGACTCCCAGGGGTGTTGGGAATCTGAGATATTGATGGTAGGTTGCAGCTACTCCCTTGAGCTTATGAACCCTTCTCCTTCCGATGATGGAATTGTAGGGTGAAGGTGCATCTACGACGCTGAATCGAGTGTCCACTTTCATGGGCCATGCGTCTACTTGTAAGACAATGTCCCCTAGGGGCTTTGTAGCTGTGCCGTTGAATCCGTAGATGGTGTAGTAAGATGACAGCAGTTGCTCTTTGTTGAGTTCCATACGTTTGAACGTGTCATAGAACATGACGTTGACTGAGCTTCCTCCATCGATGAGAATTTTCTTGACATTGCACCCTGCTATTGGGAGTGTGAGGACTAGGGGATCATTATGGTCTTCCATGTCTTCTTCCACATCGTCTGGATCGAAAGTCATGGGGGCATCCATCCATTGTTTGTGCTCGTTTACCTATTTCCCATTGATCTTATAAAGCTCATAATAATCTTCGAATTGTTTTCTCAATCTCTTCCCAATCTGGGCGGTTAGGGATGGTCCTTGAATCTCCGAACATGAAATCGTGTTAAGGGTACGGTTGCCTTCTGGTAATTGAACCTGCTTGCCTCTCTTGGTTCTATCTTCGTTATCAATCTTATGTATATATTGCTTCAGGTCTCCTGCGTCGATTAGTTTTTGAATCATTATCTTGAGATTTTGCACTTTTCTGTTTGATGACCGTTGAAACAGTGGTATTCACAGTATTCCTTGGATTTTTCTGATCTAGGAGGCTGCTTTCTCTTGGACCATGGACAATCGAAGTTCTCCCTCCCTTTGATCTCCCTCAGGATGCGCGAATAACTGGTATTCAGCTTGGTATAGACTTGATCTTCAAATTTTGGATCATCTCGTCGTCTATCATCCCTTCGTTCCTTCCTTTCTGCGTTGGGACACTCTTCTGTGATTCGTCTTTTGGACCCGCTGGCTTGATCCACGGAATTTGTGCGTGTGGGACGTTGAGTATGAGCTCTAGGATTTTCATGCTGAATTTCTTCTAACCTTGCATGCTTTTCTATGATTATCCGGAGATCTCCTTCGGTGGTAGGGATGGTCCCGTGGATCTCGAAAAACAAAGGACTCATCTTGTCCATCCCCCATTTGTAGCAGTTGATACTAACCACGGGATCTACGTTTCCAATAGCTTGGCAAATCTTGTGCCATCTATCAGTATATTCTCTGATGGTCTCTTTGTATTTTATCTCAAGCGAGAATAGCTTGTCCATGCCGGTATTGACAACCTTGTTGTACATGTATGTTGCTAGAAATTTTTCTGTGAGTTGGTCGTAGGAGTCGATGGAGTTTGATGGCAGGTTATCAAACCATGATAACGCGGACCCTTTTAGACTTGATGGGAAGTATCTGCACAGTATGGAGTCTTCGTAATCCCAGCGGGCCATCATTCGATTATAATATCGAAGATGAGCCGCGGGATCAGTTGATCCGTCATAGCAATCGAAAGCAGGAACTGAACATTTCTGCGGTATGGAAGCCCTGGACAAGTGTGGCGTCAGCGGGGTAGTGTTTCATCTTTGCTTTTCTCCATCTTTTAATATTTTCCTGAAAGAGAGAGAAAAAATCACGAAGACAATGGGACCCACGTGATATCTATTAGCGTTTTGAGTTCTCAAAAGTGTAAAATCTTGAAGATACTAAAGGCGCCCATCTATGTAGAGGACCGCATATTTGTTCGAAGTTTTGATTTTCACAGACGTGAAAACTTAGAAAATGTATGAAGAATCAGATCTACTTAGATAAACGCGGATCTGTTCGTAATTTTGGTTTTCAAAGATGTGAAAACTTAGAAAATGCATGAAAAATCAAATCTACTTAGATAAACGCGGATCTGTTCATAATTTTGGTTTTTGAAATCATGAACGGAAAAAACCGTAGTGTTCCATGCATCGTTATTTTTAAAAAACGAATCCTGAAACAAAACACAGGAGAAGATAAATCTTTTACCGGGATGAAGATCCCTGTTTCTAGCGCCAGATTGTGAACACAAAGATCATTGTCATCTGAGTATTCACAAATAATACGCGCAGACTCATGACAATACAGTAAATAAGCTGCGCCTGAGGGGAATGGATTGGTTATGTCGAATCCTTGACTCAGAGTTCTAATACTCTTCCTCGTCTCATCAAGTACAATCATTTTTCTTAACTCATACAATAAGATAAAATAGTGGATGAAGTATTAAATGTACGACCATGATATACCATAAGTATCGAATTGAACATATAAAGTACAAATGCATGAATATAGATGAAACGATTAACTTATATGATTCATCACTCAGATCTCTGTCTGCGGGTTTGGATTTTTCATTATACGTATGAAGGTTACAGAAATAGTCGAATGACTTTGAGATCAACATAAGCCTGCGTAGCAGGAAGAACTTCACTTACACTCTCTATCTCTGTCTCTCTCCTATTCTCCTCTCAATGTTTTTCGGCCCCCCCTCTTCACTTGGGAGAGAGGGGTATTTATAGGGAGGTTACGTGGGGTCCACTTCTGAAGCCCGTTATAACCTTATCCTCTTGTGTTTTGTGCCACTCACGCAGAAGTCTTCTCGTTCTCGGCTGCATCTGCGTGTTCTGTCTGGATATGCAGTATTATCTGCGCTTCCTATACAGGCTGACTGACACGTATGTTGTTTGAGGGTATTTAATGCGGGTAGTTGAGATGTCTGTCCGCGGTAGACAGCTGTACTCTGCCCCTGTCTTGTCTGCGTCAGTCTGACTATCCCCAGCCGTAGATCTTAGATCTTTCTATGGATAGGATAAAGTGACTCTTGGATGCCCACACGTGATATCATATCTTGATGCCCTTAACCGCATGTCCTCCATGCGTGTCTTTATGGGAACGTGACGGAAGATGAAATGTGTACCTACAATTTATCCATCCATCTGATCGATACGGTAAAAGATGAAAATATTTTACGAGAAGTCTGGTGGGAGGCATGATCTGCATTTCTCAACCTCCTCATGGAAGATTAACTACAAAAAGGAAAGAAAGAGTATGAAATAGGAAGACTGTGTAAACTCACTTAGGGTTAAAAACCATGTTATTGACATTCCTCTCCTAATAATTCAATTACATTATGAAGATTTTCGTAAGTTTATTTCAATCAACTTGCTTTTTTTTTCTAATTAAACTTACCATCTAATTAAAATTAAATACTACGGGGATTAATCGAAAGATAAAGAAATTTTTGCTCAGAATTAGTTACTTGTTCGCTGATATATTTCTCGTAAAGGAATCTTTTTAAAGTTTATACCATCATCAACTTTATGTGAGGATTATATATTTCTTTCTTATTTGCTACAGTATATTCATTTTCAGAATTTAAGTTAAACAAAAAAACATAGTTAGGTTAACTATATCCGCCTCGGCTCCTCGTAAATCTTTTAGTGGAAAGCGTCTCAGATTTTATTTCATAATAACGCATCGTTGTTTGAGAAATTGGTGGTGCGGTTATTATATCTGCAAGATGTTGGCTCTGACTCGTATACTGTCCATGTCTGCTCCATCAAAATGGTCATTTTTCTTGTTTGCCGGGCCCCACTTATCGGATGAAGATCATGAAATCGTTGTCGAAAAAGATCCAGTATAACTGATTTTTTGTTACTTTAGCACTTTATTGTGTGTACTAAAATATTATGAAAATGTCCTTCACTGGAGGAGATTACCAACTTTTTCGGAAAATGGGTCATTTGTCAAAATATTTTTAAGTGACGGTTCAAATGGACGAGTAAAAAATAGTTTGGAAATGGCCAAAAAAAATAGTAAGGATGAAACTTGATACATACTGTGTAAATAAAAAATAAGAAAAAATATTTGAAAATGGGCACGAAAAAACTGGTTACATCCCGCCTATTTTTATATTTTTGTCCATTTAAACAGTATCAAAATCTGACTGTGATTTTGGTCTTTTTAATCAATTTTGTGTTTTGGTACTTGTTGTTGTTTGGTTAATATAGATGCCCCAATTTTGGTATAGAAGTACCTAAAGCTTAAGAAATGAGCATGTTCTATTACCATTTTAATGGGAGTTGAGAATAAAGACTTATGGCTTCAGCTGTTGAGCTAAAATTCATCTTTGGATCCATTCATTGTGCAGTTGAAGCCAGCAATAAGCCCGGTGGCACATTTCACCCACGCATTTCAAAATATACGCTTGAACAATCGGCAAGGACCGACGTTTGTTATAAAACAATTAAACTTGTTCTACTTTCTTCATTTTTCATTAATCGTGTAGTATTCGTTGTATTCATGTTACGGTAGAAGATGCTATAAGTTTGTCATTTGGCTTCTTTAGTTTTCCTTTGGTACATTACATTTTCATTTTAGCTCTAGGTACATAATTAAACCGATTATCAGGGATGAAATACTTGGCAACCCTGTAGAAGTGAGTGGCGGAACTAAAAGCTTTATATATCTAGGCGCTCGCAATTAAAAGAAATTGTGAAGAAACCTGTTTACAGGGAAAACACTTGGTTTGTGTATCATGTAGTGCATAACCACTGCCGGTATTAACCAAATCAAATTCTAGTTTTACTCATCTTTAGAGCAACCACAGCCATGAGACGGACCAAATACCAAAAATAAGACTAAAAACCAAAAAAATTTGGTATTCTGGGTGTTCAAGCGCAGTGGTAGAACACCAAATTTGGTGAAGCGTAACTTATACACACGCCCGATGTCAGACGGAAATTATATTCACGTTTGTTGATTAGGCGGCTTTATATTATGCGTTTGAGTGAAACGTAGGTATAATGCGCGTTTGATTGAGGCGTAGGTATAATTAACGCCGGATATGGGACGGGGATGGAAAGTGCGTCTACAGGGACGGGGATTAAAAGTGCGTCCCATTCATACGGAGATATAAAGTGCGTATGTTTCGGGCGTTAATGGCTTATGCGTCTGGGTGAGACGTTTATACAAGATGCGTTTGATTGGGGCGTTTATAGAAGGAGCGTCTGAATGGGGCGTGCATTGAAGAAGCGTCTGTGTGGGGCGTGCATGAAAGAGGCGTCTGGTTGGGACGTTTTTAATAAGTGCGTCTGGTTAGGACGTTGTTAATAAGTGCGTCTAGTTGGGACGTTGTTAATAAGTGCGTTTCGATGGGGCGTGCACAGAAATAGCGTTTGTGTGGGGCGCTTTTAGAAAGAGCGTCTGAATATATACTTCTTTTATCCTCTTCTCCTCCTCTTTTTACATAACCTACGTTTTTACAGAAGAAAAAAAAACGACGAAACCTAAGTAAAAATCTAGGGCAATACCTAAATCTCATGTGACGGCCATTTGATTGGGTGCGGAGAAACGAGTTCTTGTGAAAGAAACGACTAATCTTATTCGTTAATCGGGTGCGGGCAAATTTGATTGAAGATTAAAGGTATGGTTTGTTTTGGGGTAATCTGTTTTTGGTTGGATAATTTGATTAAAGATTAAAGTTACGATTAATTAGGCTGTGTTTGGGTGGAATCGGTGGATTGCATGTTGATTTCATTAAGCATACCATGAGGTTACTGTTTGTTTGATTATGTACTGTTTATTTGATTACTGTTTGTTTGATTACTGTTTGTTTGATTAGTTTGTTTGTTTGATTAGTTATATACTTCCGCATCATCATCTAATAGCGAAATAACACACTGTAACATGATTGATAGAATACAATAATTCTAATTTATCACCTGTAGTAGTTCACTCAAATCCATTAAACATGTATTGTTGTTGCTCACACAAGGGGAGATACAAAATTTTAAACAGTTCTGTGATATAGACGGTGTATGTAGTGAGATTCAAACTCGTTTAATGTAATTTTCGTATTTATTTACTTTAAAAAATTTTGATCTTCTATACTGTAAGTAAATAAAAAATAATCTTTACTGTAAATTTTTTTGATCTTCTATACTGTAAATTTTGATCTTCTATAATATAGAATAGAACTTCTTATGGATGCTGTAAACTCAGAAAAAACAATTACTAACTTGTATTTATATCGTGCTCAGATGTTGAGCAGAATAACGTCGAGATTTGCACAAGGAAAAAAGATGAATAATAAGAAACGCAAAGGTAAAGGTCCAATGGAGCCTGAAATAGACCCTAATGTTGGAGATTTGGAAGTTCCAGATACCGGGTTCGATGAAGATAGCGAAGATGAAACAACACCGTCCGTGGTATCCCTAGATAACTACAATTGCCTGGAAGATAGTGACAAACACGCTTCTACAGATATTACATATTCAAGCGATCCAAAATTCAGGTACCAACATCGTGGTTCACTCTTTTCGGTCATTGTTTATTATAAGGAGATAACAAAACATAGTCCAAAAATTAAATACATTATCGACAAGGCAGGATGGGGACGTTTATTAGCCATGGAAATAGGAGAAGCATCACACCCAGTGATTGATTATCTTGTTGAACGTTGGTGGGATACAACGCATACTTTTCACTTCCCTTTTGGTGAAATGGGATTCACGCCGCTTGATTGGGTAGTGTTGACAGGATTGAGTATTGGAATTGGGGATGATGTTCCGTATAACCCAGTCAAGTACAAATTTGATTATGTCCGTGAGCATGTTTTTCCAGAAATAGAAGAACCCTTAGATTATGAAGATCCCCCAATCTCTGGAAAAAAACGCCCCCCGGCACAGTGGATTTCAGATGCAATCACAATTAAATTTTTGACTACGTATTTCAAAGAAGATATCTTGGTTGCAGCTAATTTGGATGACAAACTTGCAGAAAAAGTGGCGAGGGCCTTTTTTATGTATGTTTTGGGAAATTTTTTCTTTTCCAATGCAAAGAACTACATTGATGCGGCTTGGTTAGCTGCTTTTGAGGATCTAAATGCAGTTGATATGTATGACTGGGGTGGTCCTGCTTTTGCAAAATTGTATGTGGCACTCAACGCATCTGGTAGGGGACAGAAGTCATTAACTGGGCCGTTCCAAATATTAGAGGTAAATTATTATTTATTTTTATTTCATTTAAATGTATATTTTTTGGCAGTTGATTTATTTGGTTGGTTATGATGGAGTAGTTTTGGGGATATGAATATCTGGGCATATGTAGACCGTGCGACCCAACTAGTGAAGAAAAATGGCCAAGAACTTCCCGGTGGAAAGCGAAGAAAAAGACTATCGATATTGTTCACTGTAGGAATGCGCTTAATCAGTTGACTGCAGACATCGTGACATGGAGACCGTGGGAATCCGCCATTGGTGTTCTTGACTCTGATGTTGGTCGCAGGGCTGTGGAGCTTTCAAACAAAAGGGTTATATTTACTTGGATTGGCAAGGTCAGTTAGTACTTTGTTTTTATATGAACATTATTACTTCAAAGTTATCATTTTATCCTAAGTTGAAGAACTTATTTTCTCTGATTACTGGTAATTTGACAGAATATGTGGTACCTAGGAGAACGATCTTGGAGGCAAAATCATCCTACTTTTGGAATTCCTAGAAATCCACCATTTAAAATTGGCGAGGTCAGTCATGAGAAAGCAAAACTTGTGAAAGAAGCTGGATGGGTAGATGCAAATATGTTTGTGAAAGCTGTTTCATATAATATGTATCTGCGATATTGGCGACATGTAACTAACTTCCATCAATTCGTGACCAAAGTCGATTGGGTAGTTGAATTACACGGGGTTGATGGTGACCGTGTTAAACACCTTATTCAACGACCTGCTCAGCATGTACCTATTCCACCACCACAACAATTATCATACGTAAGTACATCCCGTCATTATATTAAAATATATGGTAATCTCATTTCTTAATTATTTTTTTTTAAACGACAGCCTGAAGCTTATAATCTAGTTCAAGAACATGCCGATTTTAATCGTGCGTTTCGCGAGTTTGTATTATATGAAACGGAAGACAGGATGATACGTTTAAAGGCAAAAGATGAAGTAATACGAGGCCTTGCAGCTCGTAACAATTACCTGGAGGATCAGATGCAATTCCGTATGCAACAAACGCCGCGTCCCCCTATTGGATTCGGCAGTTTTTCTGAAACTATCCCACCAGCGGTGTGGGCTCCAGTGAGTCAAGCATCAACAATGTCGTCTGTTAACCCCCATCCGAGAATGACGTTTATCCCACCACGGCAAACACCATCGCATACTCCTACTGATGAATAAGTAACTTTTTAGCCTCCACTTTGGATACGTACTTTATAACCTCCGTTTTCAGTAAGTCTACAATATCCTATCTTATCTCTATATAGGGTTACTTTTTAGCCTCCATTTTCAGACTCCATTTTCATTCTGACATGTTGATTTCTTTTCAGCCTCCGTTTCGGTACTTGTAGTTTAATTAGTGTTATTTCTTTTTAAGCCTTCATTTTCAATCGGTCAGTGTCGCTTCTTTTTAGCTATAGTCTTAGTCTTTGCAGTGTCAATTCTTTTCACTCGCATTTTCAATCTGCAATGCCATAAGTGTCTATCATGTGTCTATAAAACCAATACTACATATCTCGGTGAATACAAACCAACACTGCAAATATTCTTCTTCTTCGAACTCTCCCAATCACTTCTCAAACTATACATTCCAATGGAATACTGTGACAATAACGCTGAATCTTCTTCTTCTTCGGACTCCGAATTTTCTTCTACTTCTTCTTCTGCGATCTCTGATAACAGCTTTTACTCATCAGATGAAGATGCGGTTGCATTGAGCCGAAATAATCTAGCAGTTAGTTTGGGAACTGCCATTACAAGTATGACATGGTCTCATACTCGTATAAAAATACCAAGAAATCGTGAAGCCGGAGATATACTTCTCTGGAATGACTTTTCTGACAACCCCACCTACCCAGCTAACATATTTCGTAGGAGATTCAGAATGCGGCGAGAATTGTTCAACCGAATATTGGCAGATGTGGTGTCTAGAAATCCTTATTTTGCTCAAAAAAGAGATGCTTGTGGCATTCTTGGATTATCCCCTCATCAGAAAGTAACTGCAGCAATCCGAATGTTAGCTTATGGATGTGCAGCAGATGCAATAGATGAGTATTTACGCATTGGAGAAACCACCGTTTTAGAAGCAACCCGTCGGTTTTGCAAGACGATTGTGGTATTATATGGGAAAGAATATTTACGCTCACCAACTGCGGGTGATGTTGAACTGTTGCTGAAAGAAAACAAAGACAGGGGATTTCCTGGGATGCTGGGGAGCGTGGATTGTATGCATTGGAAATGGGATAGATGTCCGTCAGCAGAATCAGGAGTATACACCGCGTATAAAGGGAGTGAAAGTATTGTGCTAGAGGCAGTGGTGTCACATGATCTCTGGTTTTGGCATGCGTTTTTTGGTATGCCCGGCTCCTGCAATGATATTAATGTAATGAATCGTTCTTATATTTTTCGAAAACTTATCAACGGGAAAACACCACCGGTGAACTTTGAAGTAAACGGGCATGCATATGATATGGGATATTATCTCGGTGATGGCATTTATCCACAGATTGCTACTATTGTGATGGCCATTAAACAACCAGATACACCGAAAAAATATAAATTTTCATCGATGCAAGAGGGAGCACGGAAAGATGTAGAGCGTGGATTTGGTGTACTGCAACAACAATTTGCCATTGTCAAACAACCTGCACGAATGTGGAACCCGGATGTGCTTGCCTATATAATGAAAACGGTTATTATTTTACATAATATGATAGTGGAGGATGAGCGTCTTCCCGGTGATTGGCCACATGAATATGACTCACGTAGCAGGTCGGCACCGGTGAATATATCGAGGGTAGGTACTGAGGAACTTTCCAGAATGAGAGCTGCACATCGGCGTCATGCTATACACAATAAAGAAACACATTTTCGCTTGCGTCAAGATTTAATCGAACACATATGGTCAAATTTTGGAGATAATTATTAAGTTGGGATGGAAATATGTTGTATCGTATTTCTTCATCGGAAAATATGTTGTAACGTTGCTTACTAATGTACTATTTATCATATAAAAATTAAAATTCACTAAAATTGACTAAAACTCACTAATTTTTTTATTAATGATAAATATTAAGGTTCAACTAATTCGGTCATGCTTTAAGATTGGTTCTTTTGCGTTGTAGTATTTCCATCTTTCGAAGTTCGAAGTACTCTCTTGTTACAGTGTCCAATGTAGAGACATCCTTCAACATTATGGCCAAGTCATCGTCCGCTTCTTTCTTTAAATCGAGTTTTTCTTGCCTAGCTTGTTTCGCCGCAAACTTTGCCGCAAACTTAGCTTGTATTGCTTCAAACTCAGCTTGTCTCTGTCCCATCTTCATTAGTGATTGTGCTTTGTAATGTTCATTGAAACTTTGCTGCTCCTTAATTATATCCTCTAGCATTTCCTCCTGGGCATTGGATTTTGCTCTCCCTGTTTTCTTTAGTTGTTTCGATGCTTTCTTCCCCAACTGACGCTTACGTGTGTTCTCTATATCTCCAATATCTAGATCATCACTGGACTCGCCTGGAATTGTTTCCTCAATATCAGCGTTTTCCTCACCACTCTGAGAATCTTCCATTTCTTGGCCTGAATCAAACACAAACGTCGACCGTCCTGAATATTTGATACTATCTTTTAGAATTTCGTAGCACTCTTCGTGCTTAAATTTTTTGTTACCATTACTTTGTTTGAATCGCTTTCTTATCTCTTCAACCTGTTATTATTTTCAATACTCATCAGTTCCAATTACATGTATATAATTATTAAGGGTGCAAAAATTGACGATTACTTACCCTCAAGACTTCATTCCATCCGCTATGATATTCACCATCAACTTCCAACACTTTTGCAGAATAAAGTGAAACCTGTCTACTTATTCCCTGAAATCGACTCTGGATAGAAGTCCAAGTACGTTTTGGTTTACAAGGCAGGGCTTCTTCCAACTTATCTTTGATCCGACTCCATAATACTCTTTCTGGTTGATCGGTTCCGGTAGCAGAATCTTGAGATATGGCTAAATGGATTCTACATATCATTGTATCTTCCTCTGTTGTAAAATTGGGACCTCGTGGTGCCATATTTCTATATTTCTTGAAATAGAACACCAAATTTTAAATGATAAGATTATGCAGAAATAAGTTTGTCAAATGCTATATATAGATATACGAAAGAGCCGTTGCAATCTATCAAACGGTCGGAAAATCAGAAAACCAAAATCAGAATTCCAAAATATAACCGTTGGCGCACGTAATACATGCGCCTGGTAACAGACGCTCGTAATACATGCGCTCCGAACAAACGCTCATAATACGAGCGTCCGTCCCAGACGCTCGTAAAACATGCGCCCACTCCAGACGGTCCTAATATATGCGCCCATCCCAGACGCTTCTAAAACATGCGCCCACCCCATACGGTCGTAATATATGCGCCTCACTCATACGCCCATAAAACATGCGTCTCACTCATACGCCCATAAAACATGCGTCTCACACAGACGTTAATAATACGTCCGTCTCCCGCATACGGTCATAATACATGCGCCCGGACCAGGCGCTTTTAGTAACTGCGTCCAAACCAGGCGTTTTTAATAACTGCGTCTGCTATGGGGCGTAGGTTTTATCTACGTATGGCCCGGCGGTGTTTATAATAACGCCTAACTCAAACGCTCTATATACATCCGCCCCATTATCATACGTTATTTATACGTACGCCCGATGTGGAGCGTCCACTATACTTCCGTCTGAAATCATACGCCCACTATACTTCCGTCCCACTATTAATCATTTTAGTCTGGATTGGCGACCACATTTGGTCGCAAACCCTAATTAACTGGACTAAATATGGTTTTAGTCAGTACCACTGCGGCTGAATTTGGGACCAAATTTGGGTATAGTCCCCAAATTTGGTCATGACTGTGGTTGCTCTTATCCTTCTTGGATGACGAGTAACAAAGGGTAGAAATGATAATTAAAATGAAAATTATGGGTAGACTAGGGAACATACAGAGACTGCAGACTCTTTTAGAACAATGATGAAGATCAACAGAAAGAAAGGAGAATAAGAATGAAAAAAAAAAGTATATAATAATATTATTATCACGCGCAGTATCAGAAATACGGAGATATTTGATCGAATTACAGTTTCGTGGGGACCTCAATAAACTCGGCATCTTCAGTATAACAACTTAGCACAAGAGACTTGAAAACAAATCTCTCTCTCTCTCTCTTTTCCCATACCCTCCCCTCTTTTCCTTGATGGTATATAGTATAAATTACACACAACAAACTCATTATCTCTCTTCAAAACAAACCCAAAACCATTTCTGTTTCATTCATTTTTCATCTTGGCCAGCTATCCATCTCTTCTTAATTTTTCTCTAATCCTATTGTTTCAATTATCAATCTCTGCTACTTAATTGGGGAGGCGGGGTTGGTTATTCATTCTTTCTTTCTTCTCTCAAACTGCAACAACACCTTTTGGTATTAAATTTCATTAATATCTTCTTCTTTTTGTATTTATGTTGATATGTCTTTGTTTGTTTTCTTTCAATAACTAGTAGTATAGTAGTACTTACAAACTAGAAAGATAATGATTTTTTTGTTTTTGTTTAACTGATCATATATGTGTAGTGGACAAAGACCCAATATTCAAGGAGAAATTTCACAATCAAAAAAATGTTTGATAGTGAAACCCATTACTTTGATCCTCATTCCTTACCAGCTGGTGGACTACTTGGAAGTAATAATAGTAGTAACCAAGGAGGAGGAGGAGAAAGAGTTTCTTCATCAGTTATCATTCAAGATAGTAATACCATCTTATCAAACCCTTACAACAACCCTAACCTTAATCAATCCGCTGACGAATCCGTTGTTGCCGCTGCTAATACAATGGATTTTGAGCTAGACCAACAAGAAGGTCTAGTTCATGATCCCAGTTCGGTTCAAACCGGGGTTTTCGATCACTCTAATAATAACTGGCAGCATCATCAAGAGATGCAAGAAATGCAGGATCAGTTGCAAGCAGAACAATTTTATCAGCAGCAGTTACAGAATAATCTTCAGTGTTTCAATTCTAATCCTTTTACGCAGTCATCAACACCTGATCTTCTCAACTTGTTACATTTACCCAGATGTGGTAGTGCCGGAGCATCATCTTCTGCGGCATCGAGGTTACCTAATTCATCAATCTCTTTCAATAACAATCCGTTAAATTTCCACACATCTTCTCTGGAAATATTTGGAGCAAGTAATGGTAACAATAATGAAGGTATTCATGGAGGTGAAAACGGGTCAGGAGGATCGTCGAGTATTCTGTATGATCATCCATCACTTCATCTGAACAATCTTCCTCCGCAACCTCCCATATTCAGAGACTTGTTTCAGAGCTTCCCACAAACTTATGGATTGAATGGAAGTGGTGCAGGTAGTTCATTGTTTGGTGGTGGAATTGATGAGAGAGAAGGATCAATTTATCACCATCATCATGATGGAGATGGTAGTAATAATGGAATGAGACAGTTTGAGAATTCGGTGTTGGATTTTAGGAGATCAAAGAATATAAATATTAATGGTGTTGGTGGAAGTAGTAGTACTGGTGGTTTTAGAAGAGCCAGTAGTCATGGTACTAAACATTTTACTACTGAAAAACAAAGAAGAGAGCAATTTAACGAGAAGTACAAAGCTTTGAGTTTACTGGTTCCTAACCCTAGCAAGGTACAATCATTCTCTATCTATCTCTCTCTCGAAAAATTGTTTACTGCACATGCCCACATATATATATATATATATCTATATATATAGATAGATAGATATAGATATATACCTGCTCATCATCAACTCCTAATCTATATATCTTTACCTATCTTTACCTATAACTTCATTTATCAACTCCCGAACCGTCACAAGTTCTACCATCTCTTTCTTCCTAATGTTTTTTTTTTCTTCTAATTTTTTTTGCATTATCTGTTAATACTATTTACTGATAAATATTTGTATTGAATTCCTTTTGATTTCTTATATATGTTTATCATTAAGAAGCAAGACAGAGCTACAGTAGTGCAAGATGCCATTGAATATATAAAAGAACTAAGAAGAACAGTGGATGAACTGAAGATCTTAGTTGATAAAAAGAGATGTGGAAGCAGAAACAAAAAGTTGAAAACCGAGGACGAAGCAGCCGCAGCAGCAGCAGCAACCGGAGATATGGAAAGCTCAACCATGAAACCCACTTCAAATGGCAATGCAGATCGAGATCAGAATTCGTTTAATGGACCGGTAAGAAGTTCATGGCTTCAAAGGAAGTCCAAAGAGACTGAAGTAGATGTGAGGATTATCGATGATGATGTAACCATTAAGCTTATTCAGAGATCAAAGATGAATAATTTGTTGTTGGTTTCGCGGATCATTGATGAACTTCAGTTGGATTTACTTCATGTCTCTGGTGGCTGTATTGGTGATCACTATAGCTTTTGGTTCAACACTAAGGTCAGCAAGTAGTTTTTAGCTGCAAAATTTTCATAAAACGTATGGAATTGTTTCAGTAGTTGGTCCTTGTTTTTTTTGCAAATTGCCAAATTGGATTTGGTTTGTAAACCATTGAGAATTCCTAAGTGTGCCAATGCTCAATTCCTATTACTGATTTACGAGTATTGTCATTTGTGATGCAGATAAATGAAGGTTCATCGGTGTATGCAAGTGCAATAGCCAAGAAACTAATTGAAGGGGTGGATAAGAACTATGCAGCATCCAAACCTGAGAACAATTATTAGGTTACTGGCTTCATTAATTATAAGTGAAGTTAAACATGGGAGGTTTTAGAACTTATAATCGAGTCTTAAGTTAATGCTTTTTGTTGCTATTTTTGGATTATTATTAGAAGTTATATCAAAAATCAAATAACATATGGGCTTTAGTTCTTATGAGTATTGTTACGAGTTCTCCATGGGAATTTCGTTTAGTCTCTATGATCTATATATTTGTTAGAGAATTATGTACGAAAAGTCATGGTCATCAAGGTTAATCTACCAGTACCATTGTGAAGTTTTTGGCCAGTTTTGGGATTGCTTTTGGAGGTTAGAGAATAGAACCTTTGTGTACTACACTTTCGAGGCGTTTGGTAAAAGTATATTATACTACTGTGTAACTGTCAATAAAAGAGCCTCGCGTTTTTAGGGGCACCCGAAAGGATTTAGGGGCCATCAATTTATACCCAGCCAAAGACTCTAGTTAAGGGGTACCCTATATGATATTGAAGTTACATAAATGCCCTTCTGGTAAAACTGTATAAAAACCAAATCAAAAAAAATTCTACTCATTTCAACTCTTCTTCTTCCAGTTTCATATTATCTTCCGATTGTGGAAGAAAAAAAAACTTTCCCTCGTTCTCGTGTTCAACCGAAACATCGCCGCGAATCGTAAAATCAAAACATCGTCGATTCGTTTATAAAACAATGGATAAGGGAAATGAAACCCACAGACCTAGAACCAAAAACGTTGCTCGGGGTATCGATCCAAAGATTGGGATTTTAGCAAGAAATAAAGAAATTGTTGCTGCAAATGAAGAAGAACGCGAAGAACGCGAAGAAGAAATACCCGTCGATGTAGTCGGTGGTTGCGATTCCGATAGTCAAACACTTCGTCAACTTCAAATGGCCCCAATTAGGTAAGAATCTATCATTTTTGGGGTTTATTTCGCTTTAATTCGACGAATCGAGAAAAAAAATTTCTAGGGTTTTCGGTTATTTATCCAGATTCGGGCGATATTCATGCTTATTTACTTCCGAATGTAGTCGTGTTCTTCATTTCTCAAGAACATCGACAGTATTCGGGAGAAATATTTGATGGTTATCGGCCGAATATTGTTGGCCATATCTTCCTGGATACAAACTGGTAATAATCGGTAGTTTAATGAATTTTTTGGCTCCCGAATATATTTAAGTAGACACACAGTATTCGGAAGTACACTCACTACCGAATATATATATATATATATATATATATATATATATATATATATATATTGAAAAAATCTCAAAATTTCTGATATAGGAAAAATCCCATTTTGGGGCCAGTATTTATTCGGAAGACAATATAATGTTTTATACCTCCGATTGTGTAGGATAAAATTTTAGAGTTTCTGAACTCCAATTGATGAATATTCGGTTGTAAACATGTTTAGTTATATTCCGATTGTTTTTCATTCGGGAAAAATATGTGTCTTCTTACTTCCGAATTTGTTTATTCGGGTTATAGTTTTGTACTTTTTCTTCCGATTGTGTAGGATGAAAAATTTAGAGCTTCTGAACTCCAATTGACGCATATTCGGTTGTAAATATGTTTAGTTAGCTTTCGATTGTTTTGTATTCGGGAACAGTATGTGTCTTTTTACGTCCGAATGTGTACATTCGGGTTATATTTCCATACTTTGTCTTCCGATTGTATAGTTTGTAAATATTGTTCCTTTGTTTGTTGTTTAGACAAAGTCGAGAAAGGAGGAAGAAAGTGACAGCTAGTGCTAGGAGGGAAAGGAGTGCCAAAGATAATTCAAGTGCTCAACAAAGCTTACAAGAACAAAGCATTCAACAAGGAGTGCAACCAAGTGCTGAACAAGTGTAGAACAACAAGGAAGTGAACAAGGGGTGCAACTAAGTGTTGAACAAGCCGCTCAACAAAGTGCAGAACCAACTGCTCCACAAGTTACACCCCACCATGAAATTGAACCAGTTGATCCAGTGCCAAGAGTAGAAGAAGAAGGACAACCAAGTGGTACCCAAAAAGCCAAAAAAGGAAAAGATGGTGTAAAGAAGGATATTGCTAAGAAAGCATCACATCTTGTCCCTCAACACTTGAAGAAGAAGGGTATTCCAGCAGGCACAATCCTTGGGCTACCGGCGGATGGATGAAAATTGCTATTTGGATACAAAGACTCACGGGCCAGAGAAATATACGATACCGAGGTAATAAAATTACTATTTTTTATTAATGTATTGTCTATGTGTTATATCGTAATATTTGTATTAAGGATTTTTTTTATGTACTTTAATAGGATCATCAAGATGCGGTCCGTCTACTCAAACCTACCGCCGCACCAACAAAAATGCTTGCGTGGCCTTTATCCGGTGAATGTGAAAGGTTCAAGTCAATTGTTGCCAACTCGGGGTTAGCTAATGCCGCCGAGAATTCATTGTTGGAACATGATCGTGTGGCCATATCGGCGTTCGTGGAGAGAATGTATCCTGAGACCTATACTTTCCATATGCCGTTTGGGGAGATGACGATTACTCCGGATGATGTTGTGCAGATTCTTAACCTTCCCGACCAAGGCACAGCTGTGAAGTTTAACTACACAAAGCAGTTAAGTTGGGCACAACTTTATGCTCTAACTAAAAAGTGCTTAGGTTGGGATGAAGAGACAACAACAAAAGAGTTTAGGAGGCATGCAAGTTACAGAACAAGACAGATCAACATTACAGCTTTGATGAATATGTTCCGAGGCACCTTGGAGAAGGAAAAGAATGGAACGTTAACTGATGAGCAAGTGAACCACGCTGCCACCGCGTATCTCCTTTGTGTATTGGGATGTGTCATATTCCCCAATACTTATGGCAACCGGATTGACGCCAACCTTATACAACTTTTGGATCCTCTCCATGAAGTCGGTGACTATTCTTGGGGCACGGCATGCCTAGCATTCTTGATGGAAGAGTTGAGAAAGGCTTCGAGGCTAGGAACCTGCCAAGTTGCCGGGAACGTGGCTCTATTGCAGGTTTTTTCTTTAACTCTATAACTCACTCTATAGTTATTCGGTAGACAATACATATGATGCATATTCATAACTCCAAATGACGCATATTCGGTAGGAAATGATCCATCTCTTTTTCCGAATGTTGGTTATTCGGTGGCTAGGTACTTATTTTGTTTTCCGATTATATATAATCAGAAATATTCTTTTGATATTAGAACAGAATATACAGGCCAGAAAAACTATAGGTTACTGAACTCCAAATGACGCATATTCGGTAGAAAATGATCCATCTCTTTTTCCGAATGTTGGTTATTCGGTGGCTAGGTACTTAGTTTTATTTCCGATTATATATAATCGGAAATATTCTTTTGATATTACTACCGAATATACATGCCAGAAAAACTATAGGTTACTGAACTCCAAATGACGCATATTCGTTAGGAAATGATCCATATCTATTTCCGAATGTTGGGTATTCGGTGGATAGGTACTGGCAGGCCCGGAGAAGGGTATAAAAATTAAGCGTGATAAAAACGCGGGCCTACAGTAATACCGCAAGTGCACGGTCGTCGGTTGTAGCTCGTGCAAGTACGGGTCGATCCACAGAGATCGGGTGTGTTTTGGAAGTGTTTTAGCTAATTGGGTTCCTAAATTGTTGTTGGGCTATGAAGCCTTTTTGGCTTAAATTGGGCTTTGAGTACTATTGGGTTTGATAACAATAAAAGGAACTGAGATTGGGCTCAGTTTGGTCTTTGAAATGCAAATTGGGCTTTGGCCTTACAGTGAGTTCAGGCTTTTGGGTTAAGCCCACAATTAATTGAATTGGGCTTTAGTTCTAACCTATCAATACACTAGGCTTTGGCCTTAATGAAATTGGGCTTTGGTTTTGGTCTTCTGATGAGCCCAAGTTGTGCTCTGGGCTTTTGGTTTCACTGAAGTGAATTGGGCTCAGTTGGACTTTGGTCTCAGTTGGCCTTGGAAGGCAGCAGGAGAAGAAGTGGCAGGGCAGCAGCAGGAGCAAGAGCTGCACAGCAAGGCCAACAGCAACTGCAGCAGAACAAGCAACAGCAGCTACAGCAGCAGTGCAGCAGAGTTGTAGCAGGAGAGTGGAGCTGCAGCAGAAGAATGCAGAAAGGCAGCTGCAGGAGAAAGGAAGCAGCACCAGGTAGCAGGCCTAGCAGCAGCAGCAGCAGCTTGGCAGCAGCAGCACAGCAGCAGGCACCAGTAGCAGGCACCAGTAGCAGCAGCAGGAGCAGGAGCTGCACTGCAAGGCCAACAGCAACAGCAACAGAGTTGCAGCAGGCTAAGTGCAGTAACAAGAAAAGAAGAAGACAGCAGACAAAAGCAATACAGGGCAAAAACAATGAAAAAAACTAAACAACAACAAAACAAAATCAAAACAAAACAAGATTGAACCAAGGCCTAAGGCCAAGGGCAAGGTTGTGGAGAAACTGACATGAAGCAAGGCTAGGCAGAATACAGGCAAACAGGAGGTATACTAAAAGAATGGAAGAGAACTAGCTTGCTATAAGCACTAGTTTCTCCCAATGCACAATCAACACTGCATCCTAAGCATACACAAGGAATGGCAAGAAAATCAGCTTGCTATAAGCACTGATTTCTTCCATTACACAATCAGCACAAAGCTTCTAAGATGTATCTAGTCTAGCATTCCTTCAAATGACAGTGAATTTAAACATGACAGTGAATTGATACTAACAGTGAGCAATAACATTAACAGAACAAAGTAACAAACATTAACAGGAATGAAATGGGAATCAAAACATGAAATTAAACAAGCACATAACAAAATACATTTAACAGGATACTAACATGACAGGACATAAGCATAACAGGAATACAACATGAACATGAAACTAAGCAGCAAATTCAAAATTAACAGGAGACTAAGCAGGAGACTAACACTCAAAATTGAACTGTAAAGTGAACTGAAAATTAACATTTTAACATTTAACAGAACTTTGAGAGTTCTGGATGTTGGCTACTCCAAACATAACATGAACATAAGCATAACAGGAGACAAGCATAACATGAACATAAATGAAATGAAAATATTAACAGAACACATTAACACTTAACATGACATGAAAGTCCTGGATGTTGGCTACTCCAAGCATAAGTTCTAACATATACCCATATCATCTATTTATACAAACAATCAAAAACCCCAAAACAGTGAAATTAGGGTTTGGTGAAAATTGAAATTAGGTTTTACCTAATCACTGATAGCACTCAATAGCTTCGACCCAATCTTCCTCTGACTCCCCTCATGCTATCCACGCCTCCAATTGCTTCATCTATCAATCTAATTCACCAAATCCAATCCTAACAGTGAAGAGGATGGTGGAGTTGTTGAAATAGCTTAATAGGTGATAGGGGTGATGATAGTAGTGATGGGTTGCGGTTGTTGTGGAGAGTTGGTGGTTTGGTGGCTGTTGCAGGAGGGGTGGTGACGACAGGGAAGAAGGTGGTGGTGATGGTGCGGCAGGGTATGGCTCTGCAGAGGGGGTGAGGTCGATGGAGAGGAAGGAGGAGATGTTTGGTTGAGGTTAAATGGTTCGGTTGCTAGGGTGTTATGCGAGATATCAAGGTTCGATATCCAGCGAAGGTAAGCCGCTGGATGCGAAGATGGTTGGTAGATCTAACGGTAAGATAAGAGATGAATCGATGCAACCGTTGGATTTTGAAACACAACGAAGTCAACGGTTTCAGATGATGTTAGGTACTGTAGTGTTAAGCGGAAGTATCAAACTTTGATGCACAGCAAGGGAGCGACCGTTGGATTCAACTACCATCTAATCTGAAGGCTTGGAATTTCAGCGCTGTGGTGCTTGGCAGAGACTTCAGATTTTGATGCTCTATGAAGGAGCGACCGTCGGATGCTTCTGAGAAATGATCTGATGGCTGAGAACGGAGGCGCTTTTGTGTGTAGAAAATGAGGTTGTGCGCACCATTCTTCGCGGTTTCCTTGCGTAATTTCTCCCGGCTTTTCACTACTTTTCTGCTCTTTTCGCTCCGCGACTCATCCGAACTTTATTTATTACCTAAAAATGCAAAATTAATTAATAAAAATATTTATTCTTGAAAACAATGAAAATACAGAATATGGGATAAAATGTAGAATTAATGCACAAAAGATGAGTTAAAATGCCAACAAAAAGGGATAAAAATATACAATATTTGGCACTCATCAAATACCCCCAAACCTGAATTTTACTTGTCCTCAAGTAAAACAAAACTAAGGAAATCCTAACTAAACCACTGTCGCTGGTCTCTCGAATGCATTTAGCGTATGCACTAAGCCTTTTAAACCACTAAGTGTCCCTAGTGGACGAGTGAAGTCTCGTGAAGGTTTACCAGAGGTGTGCCTACAAAACCTAAGGACAAAATATAAGCTCAGATTCCATCAAACGTGACATGTGCAAAACAGTTAAGCTCACAGCAAAATGGAGATGTCAATCTAGCTATCGAAGGCACAATCCTAGCACTGATAACAAATAAGGACATGTGATAAGAGTGTAAAGTGTATCTACACATGTGTAAAGAAAGATCTGAAATCATGACTACTAATCACCAAGAGATAGTTTCTCAGGCTAAGAACTGAGGTCGAAATCTAGCTAGCTGTCCGGACTTTACGAGAATTGTGAATGAGTTGGAGGTATTTCACAATTTCTCGCGTTGTACATCAATGGCATACACCCTCCTTGCTTATTACAACGAAACAACAAAAGATGACTATTTACATGACTCTTATTTACATTGACAATTCTCTTTTTATTTTTGGAACAAGAGATGATGGAATTGAACAATACTTGATTTTTTTTTTTGTATTTTTCTGATATTTTTTTTCTCTTTTTTTTTTTTTTGAATATATACATCGTTTTTTTTTTTTTTTTTTTTTTTTTTTTTTTTTTTTTTTTTTTAACTAAGGAAACACTTTTGATACATAACAAAAAGAAACAAAAATTACATGACACTTTGCAAGAGGTAGCCCTTTTTGATGCACCCAGTTAAATTCGATGGTTGTCTTTCTTAATGTAACCTCCACCTTCTATCCCAACCAACCAAAGAACAAGCTAGTCAAGTTTCGTTCAGTATTCTAAAGTGATTGGCAATCGTAACTTCCTATCAAACACCTTGAAGATCGAGGCCATACATGTATTGGTAGATCGTGCGCGTGCAAATTTCTTATCACGATGTGAATTGTGCTAGAATCAGGGTGCCTAAATATCTAGACTAAGACTCCTAATAATTACATATTTGCACAAGAGTCAACATTTCAAGGTAAATGAGCTCCATTTTTTTATGATTTTTCATTTTTTAATTTTTTTTTTTTAATAATTTTTTTTTTGAATTTTGATTTTTCAATTTTTTTTGGAATTTTCAATTTTTTCAAAAAGAAGAAGGAGTTCGTTTTTAATTATAGCAAATTATCATGGCATCTACTCTATACCCCCAAACCTAAACAAACTAAACATTGTCCTCAATGTTTCAAAATATGGAAAGAATTAAAATGCAACATATGGAAAGGGACATGCTGAGTAGAGTAAAAGGAGAGAGAATACCCGATTTCGGCGAAAGCAGAATTAAAACTCCGTTATTCAAGGCAAAAATCCAACATATTTCAGCCGAGATCATATTGGATTAGCAAAATATATACAAAAGGAACAAAAGGGTTTTTAAGAAATTTTATCTACTGGATTATATACAAAAAAATCACCATACACCAAAAGTCTAAAGAGTTGAGGATCAACCCAAAAGAAAAAGTGTAGAGACATGGAAAGTTTCAAAACACTAAAATTGGACTTAAATGGGAGAAAAATAAAACTTTTTTTTTTTTTTTTTTTTTTAGAAAAAGAAAATAAAATTTGGTTTTTGAATTGGAGCAAAAGAAAGTTTTTTTTTTTTTTTTTTTTTTTTTTTTTTAACAGAAAATAAAATTTGGTTTTTGAATGGGGAGCACGCCCACTGTTGTCCTCTAATGGAATGGAAGGCTGCGACCCACGAAACACTAAGTTTTAATTTTGAAAATTTAATTTGGCCCAGTTGGTTAAGGTCCGACGTTTGTTTTAAAACTTTGGTTTCGAGGTCCACTCTTGAGTGGAAACAAGCCCACAATCGGTTACAAGCTCAGCTGGGTTTAAACCCAGAATACAAAATACAAGTCCAATGGAAGAATTTAAACAAGCCCACACAAAATAAATACAAGCCCACAAATTAAACAACAAGCCCACAAATAAATTATTACAAACCCAAAATAGAAAAATAAAAAGCCCAAAAATTGGGTTAATTATTACAAGCCCACAATTAAAAAAAATTTGGAAGCCCACAGGTTGGGTTCTCTCAATGGAATGGGTTTAGGCTTACCTTTTTAGCACAGCCCAGCTGCTCTGATATTGTTGCAAAAACCCAGTTGGGTTTTGGTTCTTTTCCTTGGTGGCGTCCCAGCAGAGGAAAAACAGGTTCAGATTAGCAGGTCCAACAGCAAATGAAATGAAGCAGATGCAGATGCAAATGCTACGCAGTGAAATGCAAAATAGCTAAAGAAAAACACAGATAAAACACAGCACCAATCCCCGGCAGCGGCGCCAAAAACTTGATAGTCCCCGGCAACGGCGCCAAAAACTTGGCAGGCCCGGAGAAGGGTATAAAAATTAAGCGTGATAAAAACGCGGGCCTACAGTAATACCGCAAGTGCACGGTCGTCGGTTGTAGCTCGTGCAAGTACGGGTCGATCCACAGAGATCGGGTGTGTTTTGGAAGTGTTTTAGCTAATTGGGTTCCTAAATTGTTGTTGGGCTATGAAGCCTTTTTGGCTTAAATTGGGCTTTGAGTACTATTGGGTTTGATAACAATAAAAGGAACTGAGATTGGGCTCAGTTTGGTCTTTGAAATGCAAATTGGGCTTTGGCCTTACAGTGAGTTCAGGCTTTTGGGTTAAGCCCACAATTAATTGAATTGGGCTTTAGTTCTAACCTATCAATACACTAGGCTTTGGCCTTAATGAAATTGGGCTTTGGTTTTGGTCTTCTGATGAGCCCAAGTTGTGCTCTGGGCTTTTGGTTTCACTGAAGTGAATTGGGCTCAGTTGGACTTTGGTCTCAGTTGGCCTTGGAAGGCAGCAGGAGAAGAAGTGGCAGGGCAGCAGCAGGAGCAAGAGCTGCACAACAAGGCCAACAGCAACTGCAGCAGAACAAGCAACAGCAGCTACATAGCAGCAGTGCAGCAAGTTGTAGCAGGAGAGTGGAGCTGCAGCAGAAGAATGCAGAAAGGCAGCTGCAGGAGAAAGGAAGCAGCACCAGGTAGCAGGCCTAGCAGCAGCAGCAGCGCAGCAGCACAGCAGCAGGCACCAGTAGCAGGCACCAGTAGCAGCAGCAGGAGCAGGAGCTGCACTGCAAGGCCAACAGCAGCAACAGAGTTGCAGCAGGCTAAGTGCAGTAACAAGAAAAGAAGAAGACAGCAGACAAAAGCAATACAGGGCAAAAACAATGAAAAAAACTAAACAACAACAAAACAAAATCAAAACAAAACAAGATTGAACCAAGGCCTAAGGCCAAGGGCAAGGTTGTGGAGAAACTGACATGAAGCAAGGCTAGGCAGAATACAGGCAAACAGGAGGTATACTAAAAGAATGGAAGAGAACTAGCTTGCTATAAGCACTAGTTTCTCCCAATGCACAATCAACACTGCATCCTAAGCATACACAAGGAATGGCAAGAAAATCAGCTTGCTATAAGCACTGATTTCTTCCATTACACAATCAGCACAAAGCTTCTAAGATGTATCTAGTCTAGCATTCCTTCAAATGACAGTGAATTTAAACATGACAGTGAATTGATACTAACAGTGAGCAATAACATTAACAGAACAAAGTAACAAACATTAACAGGAATGAAATGGGAATCAAAACATGAAATTAAACAAGCACATAACAAAATACATTTAACAGGATACTAACATGACAGGACATAAGCATAACAGGAATACAACATGAACATGAAACTAAGCAGCAAATTCAAAATTAACAGGAGACTAAGCAGGAGACTAACACTCAAAATTGAACTGTAAAGTGAACTGAAAATTAACATTTTAACATTTAACAGAACTTTGAGAGTTCTGGATGTTGGCTACTCCAAACATAACATGAACATAAGCATAACAGGAGACAAGCATAACATGAACATAAATGAAATGAAAATATTAACAGAACACATTAACACTTAACAGGACATGAAAGTCCTGGATGTTGGCTACTCCAAGCATAAGTTCTAACATATACCCATATCATCTATTTATACAAACAATCAAAAACCCCAAAACAGTGAAATTAGGGTTTGGTGAAAATTGAAATTAGGTTTTACCTAATCACTGATAGCACTCAATAGCTTCGACCCAATCTTCCTCTGACTCCCCTCATGCTATCCACGCCTCCAATTGCTTCATCTATCAATCTAATTCACCAAATCCAATCCTAACAGTGAAGAGGATGGTGGAGTTTTGAAATAGCTTAATAGGTGATAGGGGTGATGATAGTAGTGATGGGTTGCGGTTGTGTGGAGTTGGTGGTTTGGTGGCTGTTGCAGGAGGGGTGGTGATGATGGTGGTGCGGCAGGGAAGGAGGTGGTTCTGCAGAGAGGGGGGTGATGGTGGTAGATGGGTTCGATAGAATGGGAGAAGGGGGGTTTGGTTAGGTGGTAGGGCTCGGGTGATAGGGTGTTAGGCGGGCGTATCGAGTTTGATGTTCTGCGTCGCTGAGTCACTGGATGCGAAGCTGGTAGGTGAATCGGACGGTGATGCGGAGGCAAGCGAGGAGCGACCGTCGGATGAATGGATACAACGAAACGAACGGTACTTGATGGAGTTAGGTACTGTAGTGTAAGGCGGAGATATCAATCTTCGATGAACAGCAAGGGAGCGACCGTTGGATTCAACTACCATCTAATCTGAAGGCTTGGAATTTCAGCGCTGTGGTGCTTGGCAGAGACTTCAGATTTTGATGCTCTATGAAGGAGCGACCGTCGGATGCTTCTGAGAAATGATCTGATGGCTGAGAACGGAGGCGCTTTTGTGTGTAGAAAATGAGGTTGTGCGCACCATTCTTCGCGGCTTCCTTGCGTAATTTCTCCCGGCTTTTCACTACTTTTCTGCTCTTTTTGCTCCGCGACTCATCCGAACTTTATTTATTACCTAAAAATGCAAAATTAATTAATAAAAATATTTATTCTTGAAAACAATGAAAATACAGAATATGGGATAAAATGTAGAATTAATGCATAAAAGATGAGTTAAATGCCAACAAAAAGGGATAAATATATACAATATTTGGCACTCATCAAATACCCCCAAACCTGAATTTTACTTGTCCTCAAGTAAAACAAAACTAAGGAAATCCTAACTATACCACTGTCGCTGGTCTCTCGAATGCATTTAGCGTATGCACTAAGCCTTTTAAACCACTAAGTGTCCCTAGTGGACGAGTTGAAGTCTCGTGAAGGTTTACCAGAGGTGTGCCTACAAAACCTAAGGACAAAATATAAGCTCAGATTCCATCAAACGTGACATGTGCAAAACAGTTAAGCTCACAGCAAAATGGAGATGTCAATCTAGCTATCGAAGGCACAATCCTAGCACTGATAACAAATAAGGACATGTGATAAGAGTGTAAAGTGTATCTACACATGTGTAAAGAAAGATCTGAAATCATGACTACTAATCACCAAGAGATAGTTTCTCAGGCTAAGAACTGAGGTCGAAATCTAGCTAGCTGTCCGGACTTTACGAGAATTGTGAATGAGTTGGAGGTATTTCACAATTTCTCGCGTTGTACATCAATGGCATACACCCTCCTTGCTTATTACAACGAAACAACAAAAGATGACTATTTACATGACTCTTATTTACATTGACAATTCTCTTTTTTTTTTGGAACAAGAGATGATGGAATTGAACAATACTTGATTTTTTTTTTGTATTTTTCTGATATTTTTTTTCTCTTTTTTTTTTTTTCTGAATATATACATCGTTTTTTTTTTTTTTTTTTTTTTTTTTTTTTTTTTTTTTTTTAACTAAGGAAACACTTTTGATACATAACAAAAAGAAACAAAAATTACATGACACTTTGCAAGAGGTAGCCCTTTTTGATGCACCCAGTTAAATTCGATGGTTGTCTTTCTTAATGTAACCTCCACCTTCTATCCCAACCAACCAAAGAACAAGCTAGTCAAGTTTCGTTCAGTATTCTAAAGTGATTGGCAATCGTAACTTCCTATCAAACACCTTGAAGATCGAGGCCATACATGTATTGGTAGATCGTGCGCGTGCAAATTTCTTATCACGATGTGAATTGTGCTAGAATCAGGGTGCCTAAATATCTAGACTAAGACTCCTAATAATTACATATTTGCACAAGAGTCAACATTTCAAGGTAAATGAGCTCCATTTTTTTTGATTTTTCATTTTTTAATTTTTTTTTTTTTAATAATTTTTTTTTTGAATTTTGATTTTTCAATTTTTTTTGGAATTTTCAATTTTTTCAAAAAGAAGAAGGAGTTCGTTTTTAATTATAGCAAATTATCATGGCATCTACTCTATACCCCCAAACCTAAACTAAACATTGTCCTCAATGTTTCAAAATATGGAAAGAATTAAAATGCAACATATGGAAAGGGACATGCTGAGTAGAGTAAAAGGAGAGAGAATACCCGATTTCGGCGAAAGCAGAATTAAAACTCCGTTATTCAAGGCAAAAATCCAACATATTTCAGCCGAGATCATATTGGATTAGCAAAATATATACAAAAGGAACAAAAGGGTTTTTAAGAAATTTTATCTACTGGATTATATACAAAAAAATCACCATACACCAAAAGTCTAAAGAGTTGAGGATCAACCCAAAAGAAAAAGTGTAGAGACATGGAAAGTTTCAAAACACTAAAATTGGACTTAAATGGGAGAAAAATAAAACTTTTTTTTTTTTTTTTTTTTTTAGAAAAAGAAAATAAAATTTGGTTTTTGAATTGGAGCAAAAGAAAGTTTTTTTTTTTTTTTTTTTTTTTTTTTTTAACAGAAAATAAAATTTGGTTTTTGAATGGGGAGCACGCCCACTGTTGTCCTCTAATGGAATGGAAGGCTGCGACCCACGAAACACTAAGTTTTAATTTTGAAAATTTAATTTGGCCCAGTTGGTTAAGGTCCGACGTTTGTTTTAAAACTTTGGTTTCGAGGTCCACTCTTGAGTGGAAACAAGCCCACAATCGGTTACAAGCTCAGCTGGGTTTAAACCCAGAATACAAAATACAAGTCCAATGGAAGAATTTAAACAAGCCCACACAAAATAAATACAAGCCCACAAATTAAACAACAAGCCCACAAATAAATTATTACAAACCCAAAATAGAAAAATAAAAAGCCCAAAAAATTGGGTTAATTATTACAAGCCCACAATTAAAAAAAATTTGGAAGCCCACAGGTTGGGTTCTCTCAATGGAATGGGTTTAGGCTTACCTTTTTAGCACAGCCCAGCTGCTCTGATATTGTTGCAAAAACCCAGTTGGGTTTTGGTTCTTTTCCTTGGTGGCGTCCCAGCAGAGGAAAAACAGGTTCAGATTAGCAGGTCCAACAGCAAATGAAATGAAGCAGATGCAGATGCAAATGCTATGCAGTGAAATGCAAAATAGCTAAAGAAAAACACAGATAAAACACAGCACCAATCCCCGGCAGCGGCGCCAAAAACTTGATAGTCCCCGGCAACGGCGCCAAAAACTTGGCAGGCCCGGAGAAGGGTATAAAAATTAAGCGTGATAAAAACGCGGGCCTACAGTAATACCGCAAGTGCACGGTCGTCGGTTGTAGCTCGTGCAAGTACGGGTCGATCCACAGAGATCGGGTGTGTTTTGGAAGTGTTTTAGCTAATTGGGTTCCTAAATTGTTGTTGGGCTATGAAGCCTTTTTGGCTTAAATTGGGCTTTGAGTACTATTGGGTTTGATAACAATAAAAGGAACTGAGATTGGGCTCAGTTTGGTCTTTGAAATGCAAATTGGGCTTTGGCCTTACAGTGAGTTCAGGCTTTTGGGTTAAGCCCACAATTAATTGAATTGGGCTTTAGTTCTAACCTATCAATACACTAGGCTTTGGCCTTAATGAAATTGGGCTTTGGTTTTGGTCTTCTGATGAGCCCAAGTTGTGCTCTGGGCTTTTGGTTTCACTGAAGTGAATTGGGCTCAGTTGGACTTTGGTCTCAGTTGGCCTTGGAAGGCAGCAGGAGAAGAAGTGGCAGGGCAGCAGCAGGAGCAAGAGCTGCACAACAAGGCCAACAGCAACTGCAGCAGAACAAGCAACAGCAGCTACAGCAGCAGTGCAGCAGAGTTGTAGCAGGAGAGTGGAGCTGCAGCAGAAGAATGCAGAAAGGCAGCTGCAGGAGAAAGGAAGCAGCACCAGGTAGCAGGCCTAGCAGCAGCAGCAGCAGCAGCAGCACAGCAGCAGGCACCAGTAGCAGCAGCAGGAGCAGGAGCTGCACTGCAAGGCCAACAGCAACAGCAACAGAGTTGCAGCAGGCTAAGTGCAGTAACAAGAAAAGAAGAAGACAGCAGACAAAAGCAATACAGGGCAAAAACAATGAAAAAAACTAAACAGCAACAAAACAAAATCAAAACAAAACAAGATTGAACCAAGGCCTAAGGCCAAGGGCAAGGTTGTGGAGAAACTGACATGAAGCAAGGCTAGGCAGAATACAGGCAAACAGGAGGTATACTAAAAGAATGGAAGAGAACTAGCTTGCTATAAGCACTAGTTTCTCCCAATGCACAATCAACACTGCATCCTAAGCATACACAAGGAATGGCAAGAAAATCAGCTTGCTATAAGCACTGATTTCTTCCATTACACAATCAGCACAAAGCTTCTAAGATGTATCTAGTCTAGCATTCCTTCAAATGACAGTGAATTTAAACATGACAGTGAATTGATACTAACAGTGAGCAATAACATTAACAGAACAAAGTAACAAACATTAACAGGAATGAAATGGGAATCAAAACATGAAATTAAACAAGCACATAACAAAATACATTTAACAGGATACTAACATGACAGGACATAAGCATAACAGGAATACAACATGAACATGAAACTAAGCAGCAAATTCAAAATTAACAGGAGACTAAGCAGGAGACTAACACTCAAAATTGAACTGTAAAGTGAACTGAAAATTAACATTTTAACATTTAACAGAACTTTGAGAGTTCTGGATGTTGGCTACTCCAAACATAACATGAACATAAGCATAACAGGAGACAAGCATAACATGAACATAATGAAATGAAAATATTAACAGAACACATTAACACTTAACATGACATGAAAGTCCTGGATGTTGGCTACTCCAAGCATAAGTTCTAACATATACCCATATCATCTATTTATACAAACAATCAAAAACCCCAAAACAGTGAAATTAGGGTTTGGTGAAAATTGAAATTAGGTTTTACCTAATCACTGATAGCACTCAATAGCTTCGACCCAATCTTCCTCTGACTCCCCTCATGCTATCCACGCCTCCAATTGCTTCATCTATCAATCTAATTCACCAAATCCAATCCTAACAGTGAAGGATGGTGGAGTTGTTGAAATAGCTTAATAGGTGATAGGGGTGATGATAGTAGTGATGGGTTGCGGTTGTTGTGGAGTTGGTGGTTTGGTGGCTGTTGCAGGAGGGGTGGTGATGATGGTGGTGCGGCAGGGAAGGAGGTGGTTCTGCAGAGAGGGGGGTGATGGTGGTAGATGGGTTCGATAGAATGGGAGAAGGGGGTTGTTTGGTTAGGTGGTAGGGCTCGGGTGATAGGGTGTTAGGCGGGCGTATCGAGTTTGATGTTCTGCGTCGCTGAGTCACTGGATGCGAAGCTGGTAGGTGAATCGGACGGTGATGCGGAGGCAAGCGAGGAGCGACCGTCGGATGAATGGATACAACGAAACGAACGGTACTTGATGGAGTTAGGTACTGTAGTGTAAGGCGGAGATATCAATCTTCGATGAACAGCAAGGGAGCGACCGTTGGATTCAACTACCATCTAATCTGAAGGCTTGGAATTTCAGCGCTGTGGTGCTTGGCAGAGACTTCAGATTTTGATGCTCTATGAAGGAGCGACCGTCGGATGCTTCTGAGAAATGATCTGATGGCTGAGAACGGAGGCGCTTTTGTGTGTAGAAAATGAGGTTGTGCGCACCATTCTTCGCGGCTTCCTTGCGTAATTTCTCCCGGCTTTTCACTACTTTTCTGCTCTTTTTGCTCCGCGACTCATCCGAACTTTATTTATTACCTAAAAATGCAAAATTAATTAATAAAAATATTTATTCTTGAAAACAATGAAAATACAGAATATGGGATAAAATGTAGAATTAATGCATAAAAGATGAGTTAAATGCCAACAAAAAGGGATAAATATATACAATATTTGGCACTCATCAGGTACTCAGTTTTATTTCCGATTATATATAATCGGAAATAATGTTTGGAAATTACTACCGAATATACACAATCTATTTACTAAAACTTGGTTTCTTATGTATATAGGCATGGATCTATGACCACTTCCCTATCCTGAAGTTGGACGGAGAGAACCCGGGGTGGTGCAAAGGTACTCCTCGAGGAACAAAGTATATATTTGAAGACAACCGTTCTAGGACAAAAGAGCAGCAGTTGATTCGCATGAGGGAGATTTTGGACCAATTGAAGGCCTCGGACGTATGCTTTGATCCATACAAGGAAGATTGATCCAGTGGGCATATAAATGTTCGGTCGGACTTGTCCCTTTATTTTGGACCATTGTGGCACCCCACAGGATATGTGATGTATAACCCCTCTAGGGTGATGCGACAACACGGGTATATACAACATCAACCTGTGGAGAAAATGGGGGATTACTACAAATTGGAGTTGGAGTTGTGCTCTTCTAGTGGTGATAATCTCACGATTGTTCACACAGGCCCACCTACTGTTCTTGATAACTGGGATAAGAGGAATGACTTCATTATCGACACTGGTAGACGAACCACCCGAGGTGATGAAAATTCTCCAGACTATATGAGTTGGTATAACAACGTATCACATCCTTTGGTTATCCGTGAAATCAAATCCAACACTACTGCGACGGGTTCAAGTTATAATTGTATCATCAAAGACAAACCAGCTGGTTATGATAGACTGGTGTGTGTTCTTATATTTTTGTTCATTTTATATTATTCCTATAAATCTTAGGTAATTACCGTTTGATGTTATGTCATTACGTATAAAAAACAGGTGAATAGGTTCAAGCATGTTTCCAAAATGTTAACTGCATGCCTGAAGAGCGGAGATCCCATGCCAGCTGAGAAGATCAAAGAGGCTAGATACCTAGTTGATAATATGGATAACGAAGATTATGCTGCCCAGTTTGGGGAGAAAGTCACGAAGAGGCATCCGCCCAAGGTGGCAGTATCAAAGACGCGTAAAAGAACTCGATCTTCATCGAGCGCTGAAGGTGCTCCAACTGAAGGTGCTCAAACCCGTGGTCGTGCAGGACTGGGAGGTAGTCACGGTCGTAAAGTAAAGAAGAGCAAATAAATGACAATGATTTGTGTTGTACATTCAGAAGATTGGGTAACTAAGTTTACTTCCGATAATTGCAAGTTCAAAATTTGAAAAGTATCAGTTTTTCCCAAATTCTGATTTTTGGGTCATCGTACATTCGGGACTTCACAAAAAAAAATTATCCTCCGAATATTACAAGTTCAAAACAAACCATGCAGGTTAGACAACCCATATTCGGAAGTTTGGGTAACTAAGTTTACTTCCGATTATTGCAAGTTCAAAATTTGAAAAGTATCAGTTTTTCCCAAATTCTGATTTTTGGGCCATCGTACATTCGGGACTTTACAAAAAAAATTTATCCTCCGAATATTACAAGTTCAAAACAAACCATGCCATGGATCTAGGTGGTTCCAAGGGCCAATATAGAAGGTTAGACAACCCATGTTCGGAAGTTTGGGTAACTAAGTTTACTTCCGATTATTGCAAGTTCAAAATTTGAAAAGTATCAGTTTTTCCCAAATTCTGATTTTTGGGCCATCGTACATTCGGGACTTTACAAAAAAAAATTATCCTCTGAATATTAAAAGTTCAAAACAAACCATGTCATGGCTCTAGGTGGTTCCAAGGGCCAATATAGAAGGTTAGACAACCCATATTCGGAAGTTTGGGTAACTAAGTTTACTTCCGATTATTGCAAGTTCAAAATTTGAAAAGTATCAGTTTTTCCCAAATTCTGATTTTTGGGCCATCGTACATTCGGGACTTTACAAAAAATAATTATCCTCCGAATATTACAAGTTCAAAACAAACCATGCCATGGCTCTAGGTGGTTCCAAGGGCCAATATAGAAGGTTAGACAACCCATATTCGGAAGTTTGGGTAACTAAGTTTACTTCCGATTATTGCAAGTTCAAAATTTGAAAAGTATCAGTTTTTCCCAAAGGTACGCGATCCCAATCAACCATGTTGGACTCATATTGTTTCACCCAATCCTTGCAATGGTTCATCGGGAAGTAATCGTGCCACTTACTCAACGGAGGTACACTAAATTGCATACATTTCCTAATCTTTACGAGATCACGATTGGTGAATTCATGGATTGCTTCTTGGATCGACACAACTCCATTTTGACTACCAATTAGTATTTTCTTTAGTCGACCATGAGACCCTTCCGCAATGCTTGTCGCCTCGTTCTTGAAGTTACAATATTCATATGTCCATGCAAACACAAACCTCTCCTTAATCGTTAATCATTGTTTTTTACAATACTCAACCGGTTTTGGGTAGTCCGTGACGTATTCATCCTCAAATTTCTTCAAGTTACATTCGTAAATTTCCTCGGTCATCGACCAAACGATTTTGTCCCATGCTTTCATGAACATTTTCCAAATAATTCCATCCTCCTTCCACTTTTCTTCAAATAACCTATCCTCTTACTTACGTTCTTCCACGGTTAATTTACTAATGTGCTCATCCTCTTCCTTTGACCTCTTGGTACCCTTCCTTGGTCTTTTAGCTTGGAAATGATGATGGCAATTGGTTTTGAGATTGCATTGAATGTGCCACGTACATTGCAAGTTTTGGGTTCCGAAAACACTACCGCTATTGCATGCATTAAGGCTTGATCGTTATCCGTTACAATAACCCTTGGAAAATTATCACCGTTATAAATGGACCTCAAAGTCTCCAACATCCAAATGAAACTCACATTGTTCTCATGATCCATAAAACCCCATGCAATCGTAAACGTGTTTTTGTCCGAAGTATGGCAAGCAATGTTCAACAATGGCATGTTATACTTGTTTGTCTTATAAGTAGCATTTATCAACAAAATTTGATGAAAGCATTGAGCCAATTGGATCATTTCGGGATGTGCCAAGAAAATACGAACCACTATACCATCCTTTTCTTCCCTTCTTAAGGTGTAGCCGTGTAACTCCGCTAACCACTCCGATTGTTGCATGACCATTCTACCATCCCATCAGTCCTTTTGATCGTAGCTAGGGTCGACTTAATTGTAGACAAAGAAGACAAGTTGTCGGGGTCGTCCGCCTTTATTTTACTTAAGATCGCACTCGCTTTTTGGATCCGCATAGACCTCACCGTCTGCATTTGATGTGGTTTTAACTTGGCAACCATTACATGTCCAATTAAATCCAACGGATCATCATGGTTGTGACAACCGTTATCAACTTTATACATTTTATACTCTTTACCTTATACCATCGGGCTTATTGAAGACAATCTTAAATGGGCATCCTATCTTCTTGGTATTGCTTCGGTATTTCCTATTCGTCTTCCGTACGTACTTACTATTCTTTCCCTCGTGACTCTTTCGCGTCCCACCTCGCTCACAAATCATTTCAAATCGAGTGTCACTAACATGATTATTTTGAACTACCACGCACATGTTATCTTTTGCCTTGTTCATAAGCCATTCCTTTACCTCCTTCTTACTTCCAAATGTCTAAACGTGCATAAAACAAAATAAATTTAATAAGCATAACCATTTAACATATAAATTTTGAAAAAAAAGAAAAGTATTAATGAGTATACCAAATCGTTTGCATAGTATAGGGAAGTGTCGGGCCTCAAATAGAAATCATCAACAAACTCTTCAACGACCTGCATATGAAAGCAACAAATTATTATACAATAATCGGAGGTTATTAAATAAGTCAAACTGCCGAATATACTATATTCGGAATCCTATCGGTTACCCAAAACACCCGATTTATGCAAATGAATGTACACAGTTTACTGAGTGCAAAAAATGATATAATCGGAATCTAAAATATATAGTAAAACAGCCGAATATAAATAACCGGGAGATAACTTTAATCGATAAACATCCGATTTTCAAGTTTTCGGAAATTTTATTTTGATGCCGCTGTTATATTCGGCAGTCAAATAATGTTAAACTATTACCGATTGTAAAGGATAAGAATACTGAGTTTTGAAATTTTTTGAGGAATTCGTTTTTGGGGCCATTCGGAGGTAAATAACTCTACATAACTACCGAATGTAGATTTTTTTGGAAAACCAGTTTGGGGTTTTTTCTCATATTCGGCAGTAAACTACTATCTTAGAACTACCAAATATACATATTTGGTACTCAGTGTGTTATATTCGTAAGTTTATTCGAGAAATTATCTACCGAATCTGGGTAGTTCATGGCATTCAATGCATGCAATAATCGGTTTTTCTTGTTTACAAAAGCACATAAACGCATGCAAATCGAGTATTTGAGTTTCTTAACACAATACCTGTGTTTTACATGCATCGTTAGCTTCAATATCAGGCGATTCTCCATTTTCTTCCATGAAAGGGTCGTCTAGGTTTTCCTCTCCACAAAAGTTTGGATCATTCAACATATACCCCAAATCGTCTTCGCCATGATTCTCACCTTCTTCTTCATATCCATCCATTTTTGTAGTGATAAAATGGGTTTTCCCTTTTTTCCTTCACCTTCTTCTCTATAACTCTAACAACTCAAAAATGAAAAAGAAATGGAAAAAATGAAACAAAAATCATTCTAATACCGCACCGACTACGATCGGAAATCTGGGTAAATTTTTGTCTTCCGATTGAAATCGGAGGATAAAAATGTTATCATATCCTCCGAATATATAAGGGTAATTTTGCCATTACGAATTACGCGAGATAAGGGCTGGCTACATTTTCCCTTTGGGTGACCTTTTTTGTTTTATTGTTGGCCCCTAAATCCTTTTGAGTGGCCCCTAAAAACGCGAGGTAAAAGAGCTCTCAAGTTTAAGCGAAGCTGCTTCTCATCTACCGCCTTCCCTCCACCCCCCATTTACACCCCTATGTGTCAACTGTATCAACCACAAATATCATCCTCACCCTACCCCACCAGGAAAAATAGGGGGTCGCTTTAAAATTGAGCCACTGAAAAATTGACATAGCATCCGGCATGTATCAGGATAGTATGACAGAAATTCCCAGGATAGTTTTGCACTAATTTGTGCAAAATTCTCAGGATAGTTTTGCACAAATTTCATCCTCACTCAGAAGACACCTGCAGTCCTCTTCTGAGTTTTCGTGGGACAGAAATTCTCAGGATAGTTTTGCACTAATTGAACTTCCACATGTATCTACGCATCTTTTTTAGTAGTTCTTGAGTACACGAGATAGCATCCGGCATGTTCAGTGGTTGAGAGTATTTAAAACAATATTACATAAGACGCATTTTAAATGCTGAGTTATTGAAATGAAATACATCCAGAGGAAGGATCCGATGACATGGTTCGTAACATGGTGAACTCACTTTTTTTACAAATTCCAAATGGCAATGAATTTAAAAATGCACAAATTTTAGTTTCAACCGTTGATCTTCATCTGTTGATAATCAAAATGATTCACCGGCTGATAATCAAAATGATACAAATCTTGGAATGCACTCATTTTGGTTGCAATGTAGAGCTTTATTAGAGGAACGTTTCACCAAAAATATAGCTTCAAATTGATCGCCTTTTGGGTTTGGTTGAAAAAATGGCTTCACCATGTCATGATAATGTCATTCTAACCATGTCATTGGATCCCTGCCCCGTACATGCAACATTCGAAGAGTATGTGAATGACCGGTGGCACTTCTATATAGTGGGTCAATGACCAGACTAAGATAATGGAACATGAAATGATACAAAAGATGCGTCAAATTTAAATAGTTCACAGCAGATAATCACACAGTGAAGTAGCCCAGTACAACTACCGCAAGTTTTACATCTCTATGGAAATAAGCTCAAAATTCAAACCCTAACTAAGTCAGCTCACTTACTATGGACGAAGTTTCCTCAGCAACCATTTCTTGCGAATTGAAACATCATCCAAGGCCAAAAACACCTTTGCTTTCTGTTCATCTTGCAAAAGCTCTGTAGCGTCCATTAAAAGATCTTCTTCTAAATCAGGAGTAGCTTGCAATGCATTGCGCACAATTTCTAACGAAACACAATTTTCGTTCTTTTTCGTTAACCTTGAAACAGCAACTGACATTTTATGAACAGCATCAAGCATACACATGCGATCGCTCCGTTGTGCTTTCCTAGAAACTTGAGAAGTTGATGGAGTTTCAAATGGACGCTTACTGCTCCCTCCAATAATTATGTCCAATCCCTCATCCGAGTCTGATGACCCTTCTTGCATATAATCGTCGGCTACATCTTCACAGGGAGAAGATACTAATGGATATTGTGGGGTACCAAATACTTGTGTTTGAACGCTTTTCGAATTGTCATGATGCCCTGCCCCGCCGTATTTGGTGTCAGGAATAGAATCACCATAAATCACACGCAAACTATTATAGTTCGGAACAGTCTTGGTTCTATATGATCGCGCTTCAGGGTGTTCCTGCAAATATTCTAAGGTTAGTTTCTTTCAATGAAATCGTACTCATGCGCCTTGTGGTAAAAAAAACCTTCGGCTCACTCACTGGTTTAGCGGGGAGCAACATCACACCATATTTAGTGGTTTGGTGCCGCATACTTTAAATGCAACCATCTTTGAAACCCCATCGATGGGACTCAGAGTTTGCGCACCAACTTGCACAGGCAAATCCGTTGTCCCAGTTTTACGTCCTAAACTGCCAACTGGAATCTTGGGGTTTCATCCAAGTCTTTGTTTGGGAGATTCAAGTTAAATTAGATGAAAGTTTACTACCTATGGTGCAATAATATATTTGATTTCACGAATGAACATACCTGGAGATAATCATCCCAGACACAGTCATCAGCTGTCACCAGTTGCCGTGCTTCGTCCCACTGAAACCCATTGTCCAAAAGAAGGTTAATAGCATTGTATTGCGTCCTCAGTTTCTTATACCGATTCTTCAATACTTCCTTATCCAACTGTAATCCAAATTTATTGTTGAATAACTCCAACATGTAGAGCCACGCTTCTCTGTGAAACGTCTTACCAATCTTATAACCTTCATTCACATGTTCTATCATAATTTCAATGAAAAAGTTATCCATTGGTGGAGTCCAATTAGTCTTTGAACGATCAGTGCTCAAGGGTGTTTCCACTGCAATAATTTGGGAGGCCTACAGGTGGTACAAGAGCATTCATTAATCTAAAAAAGAAAGAACAAAAATCTCACAGAACATTTAAAGAACAATATTGAGGAAGAGACCGCCTTTAGGCTCGTTCTCGTTTATGATTATAAAAAATCTTGTAAGTGAATATTTTTTGGGAGTTTGTTAAAAAAACAATAAACCTTTCAGATTAACTGCCATAATTACTTGCCAGTGATGGGAAAACTGAAAATAGAATAAACAAAGCTTAAACCTTGTCATGGCTTACCATAAAAAGATCTTCATGGACAGATGATGTTACTGGAGAGTGTGAACTTCCTGGACCTACTTCATTTTTCACTTCTTGATCCTTGCTGTCGTGCATCTGGTCCAACTGGTTCAATCTTCCAGTAGCAGGTTCACATCCATATACCACACCCAGATTAGAGTAATTCGGCAACGTCTTTGTTCTGTAAGAGCGTGCCTCGGGATGCAGCTGCAACAAACATAGGTAAGCAACTGCTAACTTACAAAAAGCATGGAAGACTTTGAAAATAAGAGTTGATAATTAAAAACCTACCTTCAGATAATCATCCCATACATTATCATCAGCTGCGATCATTTGCCGTGTTTCATCCCAGTGGAACTCGTCTTTGTTAAGAAGTGTTCTCATAGCAAGGTACAGTATCCTCAATTTTTTGGCTCTATTCCTCAGAACTTCCTTGTCCAATTGTAACCTGAATTTTGTGTTAAATAATACAACCATGTGCTTCCATGCTTTTTTACGAAAGACATTGCCGCTCTTGTTCCCTTTACGAACCTGGTCTACCATAATCCCAATGAAATATCGATCCATGGTGGGTGTCCAAGTAGTCCTTGAACGATCAGTACTAACTGGGGTTACACTATCTTCTCCTAGCTGAGAATACCTGTCAAGATAAGTGACAAATCAAAAATCATGGTTCCAAATGGATATTAATAACATGAGGTGTTACTTGGTTCGAGTCTGGGTAGTATCGAGTGTAATCAAGGAAAGTGGATACAATAATCTTGAAACTTCGACAATGTTTCAGATATTAGATGCCGGGTTCAAATGAAAGATAATAAATAAACAAAAAAGGAGACTCGTTTACAGGCATTTTTCTGGAAAATATATTCACACATAATACGAACCAGCTCACATATGAAAATTCTATACTACCCGTCACCACAAAATATCAGATTGTAATTGTATGCTATTTTCTCAGAAGTCTGTCACAAGTATGCAATGTTACTTGTCCTAGATGATGTTAATCAATGTCACTTATAAGAGAGATAAGAAGAAGCATAAACAATGAACAAAGACCAAGATATCCAACTAGCTTTTTCAATTGCCAATACCTTACCACATGACCTTCATTTAACATGGACATAGTAGTCGGAGAAAGAACGCCTCCAGCGACTCCATCAGTCTCCATTGCTGGAATATTGTCGATGAGGCAAGGATGATTACTCAAAGCATTGTTTCTTCCATAGGCAGTTTCATTTCCATATATGACGCGCAAATCATCAAAATTCGGAATACTTTTAGTTTTCAAAGTTTGTGCTTCTGGATGAGCCTGTATATTTCACATATGATAAAACAAATTAATAGAGGATACATACCTTATTAACTGTAAGGAATAAGAACACACCTTTAAATAAGTGTCCCAAACATCACTATCAGCTGTAACCATGTTTCTTGTTTGATCCCATTGAAATCCATCTTGATCAAGGAGAACCTTCACAGCACTGTATTGCATCCTCAATTTTTTTGATCTATTCCTCAAAACCTCCTTGCCCAACTGTAATCCAGCTTTCTCGTTAAATGCTGTTACCATTTCCACCCATGCTTTTTTGCGAAATGAATTATGAATTTTATTTCCACAATGCACTTGCTCAAGCATTATGTCAATAAAACAGCGATCCATAGTTGGCGTCCATTTCGTCCTCGC
The DNA here is from genome assembly GCF_003573695.1 of Papaver somniferum. Taxonomy (NCBI): domain Eukaryota; kingdom Viridiplantae; phylum Streptophyta; class Magnoliopsida; order Ranunculales; family Papaveraceae; genus Papaver; species Papaver somniferum. The sequence goes on along the minus strand of NC_039364.1, from coordinate 71,452,551 downwards.
TCGATCAATATTAGTAGCAGTTTCAGTATCCATAACTTCAACAAGTAGAGAAAACAATAATCAAAATGTAGGTTCACTACCCATCTCAGTTCATCATTAGTTTAATAGCTCATCATTAGTTTAATAGCGAGATTAACTTTTCAATGGCTTGGGTCTACTTACTGGAAAATTCTTTCCAAATTCTACTCCTTTATTTTTTTTTTTGCACCAGTCAGTTTAGTCCCTCTATATAGATATGGGATTATCTGAATTTTGATTTTATGGGAACGAAATGTTGTTCAACGGAGCGAAATTCATCTAATTTGTTTACCAGGATTTGATGCCAGAAAAATCTAGGTACACATCAAAATCTTCATCACAGTTTAACACATACATTCCCATACAATAAATCTTTACAAGTATAGTACTTCTAATTGATTTATTCCTAACCCTAAAAACAGTCTGAAATCAAGCACAAATTTTCTCGAAACCCATCAGAGAGAGAGTGAGAAAGGTTTACCTTGTTAGGGTTCTAACTAGCTGAATAAAAAGACGAGCACAGGGAGAAAACCCTAGAACCGGGCTGAGGAGGAAACGTTTTCTCTTGGCGGCATGAAATCGAACCAGAAAATTATGTTCTAACGATAAACCCACTTGAGGTTGAGGGTAACTTTTAGAACCAAACTCTAGGTTTTGCCTGTGATATATACGTCGACATTTAAGAAGGCTATTATTCGGCGTCACACCCCCAATAGAGGGGCTTCACTTGGATTCTTAATGTCCAAAAAAAATGGTTGTGAGATATCCTAACACATATACAAAATGTCTAGATTATCCTTTAACTAGAAGTGATTTTACGTGCAGGTTTGGATTAATTCCAACCGTAGAATTTTATTTGCATGTAATTTTAAGTCCAGGTTTGGATTAGTTTCAACCATAAAAGCTCATTTTACGTCCAGGTTTCTTTTAATTCCAACCGTAGAATCCGATTTTACGTGCAGTTTTCTTTTCATTCCAACCGTAGAAGTGATTTTACGTCTAGGTTTGGATTATTTCCAACCGTAGAAGTGATTTTACGTCCAGGTTTGGATTAATTCCAACCGTAGAATTTTACTTGCATGTAGTTTTACGTCCAGGTTTGAATTAGTTCCAACCGTAGAAGCTCATTTTACGTCCAGGTTCCTTTTAATTCCAACCGTAGAATCTGATTTTACGTCCAGGTTTGGAATATTTCCAACCATAGAAGTGATTTTACGTCTAGATTTGGATTATTTCCAACCGTAGAAGTTTATTTTACGGCCAGTTTTTCTTCCCACAAAAACTTTGTCCCCGAATTCACCAAGTATACAACAAAATTCATTAATTTAATTTTTATCTAATTAAATTAAATTAAAATTAACTAAATAAGGGTTGTTTAGTCATTACAAAATTATTTGAGATAAGGGGTTTTTGATATTACTTATGGGTGACCCGTTTTGTCCTATTAGGTGACGCCCCTCTAATGAAATGTGATGCCCCAATAATAACCTTTTTATTTGAACCCACAATTAGGGGTATGTCGATTAATTGCGGTTGTGGGATATAAAGTATTTTCTCATCTTAACTATCCTGCTAAGAGGTGCCTTAAAAGTATAAAAAGTCCAACTTATCCTTTTTAAGTATTATTAAATTTTATTTTTTATTATTTTTTATTTTTTAATTTTTAATTTCTTTTTTTATTAATTTTAAATTGGCAGCTATGTATTTTGATCATGTGATGAAAGAGATGCCTTCAAAGTATTGTATGACGCAACGAGATCTCGCCTTGTGGGAGAACAATAAGATCAAGCATATTCAAGACTAAGGGTGAGCATGGACCGGTTTTTACTTCATCCGCATCCAATCCAATTCACTACGGATTTCAAATTTGGCATCCGCATCCAATCCAACATCCAACGGATTTGCACCTAATGGATGCATGGATAAACAGATTGGGTGCGGATAATCCAATGAATTTGTGTTAGTTAAAATTTATAATGAAAAAAATAAAGCCAATATAGATGACTTCTTATAGAACTTACACATTTTATATATGTATATAAATATAGAAGTGTCATGGACAACACTCCAAGCAAACACCTTAAAAATTCCAAAACTATCTATATATTTTCTAAAAACTATATGAATGCCCTTAATCTAACGGGTATGGATGTCCAACGAATTTTCAGGGTTGCATCCGGGTCCAATCCGTAATCCGTTGGATTTCAAAAATCCCATCCCCGTCCAACCCATTAGCGAACGGTCCGGGCATCCATCCGCACAAATGTAAAATGCTCACCCCTCCTCAAGACTACTTGATGCCATTCCTATAAAGGGTTTGGGACAAAAAATTGGGCCTCTTCAATTTAGTGCAATTCTCGGTTATAGGTTGGGTGTTCCTTTATTTGCCAAGGATAGTCGTTGTTCTTGTTGTGGGAAAAATATGGATGTTTTTGGTGATCATGTTATTCATTGTGTGCATGAAGTTGGCTTAAAATTTCGTCATGACGTTGTGCGTGTTACCTTGTCTGATATTTGCTTTAGAGTTGGTGTACAAGCTAAAAACGAGGCTTCTCTTGGTTTCCTTTCTACTAATAGTAATGAAACTAGACTTGTCGATATTTTGGTCCTTAACTGGGATAACGGTCGAGCCACTGGTTTTGATGTTACCGGTGTTTCTCCCTTTACTGGTAATGGTGTGCAGACCTTTTCGCCTGGTGTGGCTATCTCTCGTGTTGTTGACCATAAACGTAACAAATATCTCGACATTTGTTCTAGACATGGTTATTGCTTTGGTACCTTGGCTTTCACGACTTTGGGCGAGCTTGGTGATGAGTTTGTGGTTTTCTTAAAGAGACTGAAAAAATTTCTTACTAGACATGATTCAACTTCCAAAATATGCAATTTTTTGTTTTACTGAATAAGTGTAGCTATTCAGAAAGGGGGTTGGAAGCCAGCTTGTTGCTCGGCTTCCAACTATTGTTTTGCCTTCTGATCTTACTTAAGTTTCTTGTACTTTAATTACACATTTGAGAAATATTAAATATTTCTGATTTTAAATTTAGTTGTTTTTAAGTTTTTTTGGTGAAAACACCGTAAAGTTATAAAAAATTTAAGAAAAAAATTTAAAACTTCAAATAAAAAAACTTCAAACTTCAAATGTAAAGTTATCTCCACTCCTGGTACCTGGATGATGGTACCATCATTGGAGACACGCTTGAAGTTTCCAAAGCATTGCAGATAATACAGAATGAGGGTGGTGCTAGAGGCTTAAATTTTAACATAAACAAGACCGAGATTTTTGGCCCTCCCCTGACCCTAGGTGTCTTGCGGATGGTGTATTTCCTAAAAACATTGGCAGAGCTAGTGGTGGAGTCAAGTTATTGGGTGGACCAGTCAGTTTAGATCCTCAATATAGCAGTGAGTTAATGATGGCCAGAGTGGATAAAACTATTCATCTCGTGATCTGTGTGAAGAAGCTACGCGATGCACAATGTGAGCTTCTCCTCTTGCGCAGCTGCATCGGTGTTTCAAAGTTGTATTTTACTCTCCGCACTACCAATCCTCAAGTCCTTTCCACTGCAATTAATCACTACGATCATCACCTGTTTCAGTATCTACAACATCTTATCACAGGTGATGCTACTGGTTTCGGCCCTGTCCAACGTAGGTTTGCCACTTTGACCATCAAAGACGGAGGGTTGGGAGTGTACACCATGGCTGACACTATCCAGTACAACTACCTCGCTTCTTGCATCCAGGATCAAGCCTTGCAGAACACCATCTTATGTATTGTGGACGCTTCTACACCAAGCCATATCTTCCAGTCATCCCTAAGCAACTACATGCAGGTCTGTGGTCTTTCTTCCTCTTCTTTCGATATCAAAGATATTGCCCCACATCCTATGAGAGCATTGGCAGTATGATACTTTGTTGTTGTCAAGAAGGAGGTGCCCAATACGCTTGCTTTATCTACTAGAGATGTGATTCTTTGGAAGAGCAATCAGATGGCTCATGCACTAGATTTTCTTAAGGCTATTCCCATTGTTGGGCTCAATCAAAATCTTGGGCCAAGACAATTTAGGGTTGTTCTTCAGTACCGCCTAGGTGTGCCACTTTTCGCAGATGGAAGTACCTGCCCATGTTGTAATCATCTTATGGATACTTTCGGGGATCATGCCTTGCATTGTGCGAACGAGGTTGGTGTTAAATTTAGACACGATTTAGTTCGTGATGTGAGCATGGATATATGTTACAAGGCGGGTGTTGCTGCTAGAAAGGAAGTCTCTTTGGGATCCTTCGACGGTGGTAGGGCCTAAAACCTGCTGATCTTCTTGTATATAATTGGGAAAATGGTCAAGATTCTTGCTTTGATGTCACCGGGGTCTCACCTTTTGCTGGCGATGGATTCCGTAGCTTTACTCCAGGACGTGCTATTTCTGCCGCCATTAATCGCAAACGCGCTAAATATTTGGATCAATGCACATCTCATGGTCATGGATTTAGTGTCTTGGCTTTCTCAACATTAGGAGAGTTAGGAGATGATTTTATTGTGTTTCTTAATAGATTGATGAATTGCTTAGTTGATTACAATGCTAATTACAAGATAAGCGGTTATCTTTTCCATAGGATAGTGATCGCTATCCAAAAAGGTGTTGGGACGCAATTTGTTGCTAGGCTCCCAACCATATAAAACAACTCTGTATAATTTTTTTGGTTATTTATTTATTTATAATAATAATAATAATAAAAAAAAATTTGGTTATTTTTTTCTGCTACATCTTGATGTTCACAAGACAGAGTTATTTTGGTCCTGCGTTGATCCTAGAAGTCAAGCTGATGGAGTCTTTCCAGCTAACATTAGTAGACCTACTCGTGGTGTTAAGCTGTTGGGAGGGCCGGTGAGTTGTAATCTGCAGTTTTGCAGTGACCTTGTGAAGTATAAAATTGATAAAACTTTACAGCTCATGGAGTCTGTAAAGCAATACATGACCCGCAGAGTGAGTTATTACTATTACGTAGTTACGCAGGTGTTTCAAAGATGTATTTCAATCTGAGAACTAACCAACATGAGGCTCTTCAACAAATTATTTCTTGTTATGATCACCCCTTGATACAGTTTCTGCAGCATATTGTTACAGGAGATGGTGCAGGGTTTGGGCTCCTTCAACAACGTATTGCTACGCTGCCAATGAAGGATGGGGGTTTGGGAGTTCACACGATGGAAGATACGAGTAAATACTGCTTTCTTGCTTCTTTTTATCAAACAAGAAACCTGCAGGAGATCATCCTTAATCTTCCACCGGAATCTGAGTCAAGCCTTTGCTTTCAGCGTGCCTTGTCATTGTTCATGCAGGTATGTGAGCTGTCTTCTTTAAATATCGACACTATTGCCACACGTCCTATGAAATCTTTGGCAATACAGTATTTTGAGGTTGTTAATAAAGATATGCCTTCCAAATTTGTTATGTCAGAACGTGATACTATACTTTGGCAAAGCAATAGGCTTGATCATGCTCAGGATTACCTCAAAGTTATACCAATATATGGGCTTAATCAGACACTTGGACCTCGTCAATTCAGGGAAGTTGTTAGTTATAGACTTGGAATACCTATGTTTAATACTATTGATGTTTTTGCTTGTTGTAAGAGGAAAATGGATGTTTATGGTGATCATGCTCTTCATTGTGCAAGTGAGGTGGGCGTAAAGTTTAGACATGATTTTGTTAGGGATATTGTTTCGGATATATTTTACAAGGATGGAGTTCCAGCTAGAAAAGAGGTCAATCTTGGGCTCTCATCGGATGACGGTAAGGATTTGAAACCGACCGACATTCTTGTATGTAATTGGGTTAACGGGCAAGATTTTTGTTTTGATGTTACGGGTGTTTCACCTTTTTCCGGTATTCATGGTCGAACTTTCGTTCCGGGTGTTGCCATTTCTAATGCTATTTCACGCAAGAGGGAAAAACATTTGGATAAGATATCTACTCATGGGTTTGGTTTTGGCGTTCTTGCTTTCTCCACTTTAGGCGAACTTAGTGAAGACATGGTGTTTCTTTTGAAGAGGTTGAGAAACTGTATAGCTAATCATGATCTCAATTACAAAATAGGTAATTTTCTTTTGTATACATTAGGTATTTGAATTCAAAAAGGTGTAGGGGCTCAACTTGTTGCTAGGTTGCCCTCTATCGATATTGTACCTTGTATTTGATTCTTTTGTTAATAATAATAATAATAATAAGGGTCCAGCTTTTCGCTCGGCTACCTTCTACCGATGTGTATTATTTTTTTTTTCTTTTTAATAATAATAAATAAATAATAACGATTATTACATGAAACTAGTTGGAAGCCTAACAAGCTAAGATCCAAAGACATACTACTACATTAATTGAACAGGTTGTTGTTCTAGCCTACCAACGAGCCTCATGGATAACCTATCCAAAGGAGCCGAAGCGGATGGGTGGGGGTGGGGGGGGGGGGGGGGGGGGGGGGGGGGGGCTGAGATTGTGTCACAAGGGGGGCAAACTAACTCTACCTTCCATGTTAATTCTGCAATATTACGCCATTGGGGGATCGAACCTGGGACCTACTGGAACGCATGAACTTTGGGGAACGAGGATGACCAGCTGAGTTAGGTGCCAGTTGATGAGTGCCTAATATGTATATTTATCCCTTTTTATTGGCATTAACTCATCTTTTGTGCATTAATTCTACATTTATCCCATATTCTGTATTTTCATTGTTTTCAAGAATAAATATTTTTTTACTTAATTTTGCATTTTAGGTAATAAATAAAGTTTGGATGAATAGCAGAGCGGAAAAGAGAGAAAATTAGTGAAAAGCCGGAAGAAATTACGCAAGGAAGCCGCAAAGAATGGAGCGCACGTCCAAAAAGCTAGGGAATGGGCTCAAGAAGGAAGAATTGTTCTTAAAGAAGATATGGGCTTGGCATACCCAAGGCCCAAAAACCCTTACCCAAACCCATTTCTATAACCAAAACCGCCCCATCTTCAGCCGTCGGATTGGATCCATCTCATCAAATCCGATGGTCGCTCCTTCATCGCGCATCAATCTGAAGCTCCTGCAAACACCATAGTGCCTAAATCCAAGCCTTCAGATTAGATTGTAGTTGAATCCAACGATCGCTTCTTTTCCTGCGCATCAAATCTCGATACTTCCGCTTAACACTACAACACATAACTCCATCTGATGCCGTGTGAATTTCGTTGTACTTAAGCATCCGACGGTCGCTCCTCGCATCCGTCCATTTAGCCGCTCGATTCTTTCCAAACTCCACAATCCACAGATATCCTCGCTGTTCATCAACACCGATGACCCGGACACACTGGAGCACCAAACCCTAACACCCTAAATCGACAAAAGAGAACCTAAATCAATTTCCATCTCCTCATTCTCTGGACTGCTCCACCCCCATACCCTTCCATGTCCGCCACCACCTCTCCCTGCCACCCATCTCTACCACTCACCTCTGCAGCGCCATCACTCTTCACCATCATCACCCGACACCACACCATCCCCTAGCCGAGTTGCTTTAACTCCTCTCACCAACTGACTAGGTGAGGTTGATAAAACACCTCGAATTAGGGAGCAATTGACGCAATTGGAGGCAGAGAAGGACCGAGAGAGAAAGAAAAGAGACATGGGTCGACGTCAATCCAAAGTTTAGGTGAAAAATTTGGGAATTGAAAACCCTAATTTCTAATTTTAGGGTTTGAAAAAAATTGGGTATTTGTATGCTATAAATAGAGAGTGTTGTAGAGCAATTTCAGGGTGTTCTTGGGCAGCCGAGATACCCCCAAAATGGGTTAGTTTAGGTTTAATTCAGTTCTTAAATTTCAATTAGATTTCAATTTAGGGTTTCAATTTTAATTCAAGTTCTGTTAAATTCTGTCACTTTTTATTGCAATTTGTGTTTTAATTTTAAGTTCCTGTTAATGTGCTTGTTTAATTTCATGTTTTAATTTCCTGTTTTCATATCCTGTTTGTCTCCTGTTAAATGTGCTCCTGTTAAAATTGGTGCTCCTGTTTAATCATGTGTTCTGTTAATGTGTGTTGTTACTGTTAGATGTTGTTTACATGTGTCCTGTTTAATTAGTGCCATGTTTAGTTCACTGTTTTTAATTCACTGTCAAGAAGTGGAATGCTAGGTTAGAGCTTTGAAGCATTGAACTGATTGAGTAATGGAAGAAATCAGTGCTCATAGCAAGCTGATTATCTTGCCATTCCTTTGTATGCTTAGGATGCAATGTGCTGATTGTGCAATGGAAGAAATCAGTGCTCATAGCAGCTGATTATCTTGCCATTCCATTTTGTTTGCCTGTATTCTTGCCTTAGTTTTGCTCCATTTTAGTTTCACTATCATCCTTTCCCTTGGCTTAGGCCTTGGTTCATCTTGTTTTGTTCTTTGCTTTTGCCATGTGTTGCCCTGTGTTGCTTCCATGTTTATTTTGTTAGCTATTTTCTTATTGCATTGCCTTGTGCTGCTGCCACTTCTTCTCCTGCTACTTAGTGCTGCCATTTCTCCCTGCTGCTATTTCTCCTCTTGTTGCCTCCTTTGCACTGCATCTGAGTTTCTGCAGCTGTTGCTGCCACTCCACTTCCCTTGCAGCTGTCTCTACACTGCTGCTGCAGCTGCTGTTGCTGTTGCTTTTGCCCTGCAGCTGTCTCTCTTGCATTTGCCCTGCTGCATTGCACGGCTGCATTGCATTGTTTTCTTCCTCTTGCCTTGTTTTGCCCTGCTGTTACTGCATTCATTGCTTATGCTGCTGCTGCTACTTGCACTGCTTGTGCAGCTGCTGTGCAGCTTGCTACTGCTGCTGCCTTACAAAGGCCCAGATCCTTGACTGAAACCAAAGCCCAAGTTTACAATTCATCATTCAAAGGCCAAAGCCCATTACACTTCAAAGACTAACTGAGCCCAAGCTCAGTTCATTTTGTTATCAAACCCATTAGTACTCAAGCCCAATTTAAGCCAAAAGGCTTCATATCCCAATAGCAACTAGAACCCAAAATAGTTAGAACACTACAAAACACTCCCGATCTCTGTGGATCGACCCGTACTTGCACGAGCTACAACCGACGACCGTGCACTTGCGGTATTACTGTAGGCCCCCGTTTTATTGCGCTTAATTTTATACATATCCGGGACCACCAAGTTTTTGGCGGGGGATGGATAATTTTTAGGACCTTTTAGAAGCCTGTCAAGTTTTTGGCGCCGCTGCCGGGGTTGGTGCTGTGTTTTTTGTAGTTTTATTAGCTATTTTGCATTTCACTGCATAGCATTGCATCTGCATCTGCTTCACTTCATTTGTTGTTGGACCTGCTGTTCTGAACCTGTTTTTCCTCTGCTGGGACGCCACCAAGGAAAAGAACCAAAGCCAACTGGGTTTTTGCAACAATATCAGAGCAGCTGGGCTGTGCTTAAAAGGTAACCCATTTAAGAGAACCCGGAATTGTGGGCTTCCATTTTAATTGTGGGGCAGTATATTAAAGCCAATTTTGGGCTTCTCTTATTTTCTGTTGGGTTTGTAATAATTTATTGTGGGCTTGTTTGTTTATTGTGGGCTTGTATTTAATTTTGAGCTTGTTAATTTGGACTTGTATTTTGTATTCTGGGTTTTTAAACCCAGCTGAGCTTGTAACCGACCACGCTAGTTGAACTTGTTAGTGGGCCGAGTACCCAAATTCTAGGCCGAGATTTTGGACTCAGTTCCACCAAAAGTTTTCAACCAAGCGGAGCCAAAGCAAACACAAAAGGCTGCACAGTGGGCTTGCTCCATTCAAAACCAATTTAGTTCTTTTTCAAAAAAAAAAAAAAAAAAAAAAAAAAAAAAAAAAAAAAAAAAAAAAAAAAAAAAAAAAAAAACCAAATTTTATGTTCTTCATTGTATTTTCTTCTTAAAAAAAAAAAAAAAAAAAAAACCAAATCTTCTTGTAGATAATGTGTTAGTTAAATTTCCTTTTGTATATATTTTGCTAATCCAATATGATCTCGGCTGAAATATGTTGGATTTTTGCCCTGAATAACGGAGTTTTAATTCAGCTTTCGCCGAAATCGGGTATTCTCTCTCTTTTACTCTACTCAGCATGTCCCTTCCATATGTTGCATTTTAATTCTTTCCATATTTTGAAACATTGAGGACAAGTTTAGTTTAGGTTTGGGGGTATAGAGTAGATACCATGATAATTTGCCATAATTGAAAACGAACTCCTTCTTCTTTTTTGAAAAAATTGAAAAATTCCAAAAAAAATTGAAAAATCAAATTCAAAAAAATTAAAAAATTGAAAAAAAAAATCATAAAAAATGGAGCTCATTTACCTTGAAATGTTGACTCTTGTGCAAATATGTATTTTATTAGGAGTCTTAGTCTAGATATTTAGGCACCCTGATTCTAGCACAATTTACATAGTGATAAGAAATTTGCACGCGCACGATCTACCAATACATGTATGGCCTCGATCTTCAAGGTGTTTGATAGGAAGTTACGATTGCCAATCACTTTAGAATACTGAACGAAACTGACTAGCTTGTTCTTTGGTTGGTTGGGATAGAAGGTGGAGGTTACATTAAGAAAGACAACCATCGAATTTAACTGGGTGCAAAAAAGGGCTACCTCTTGCAAAGTGTCATGTAATCTTTGTTTCCTTTTGTATATGTATCAAAAGTGTTTCTTTGTTCAAAAAAAAAAAAAAAAAAAAAAAAAAAAAAAAAAAAAAAAAAAAAAAAAAAAAAAAAAAAAAAAAAAAAAAAACGATGTATATTCAGAAAAAAAAAAAAAAAAAACGATGTATATTCAGAAAAAAAAAAAAATATATATATATATATATATTATATATCAAGTATTTTTCAATTCCATCCTCTCTTGTTCCAAAAATAAAAGAGAGTAGTCAATGTAAATAAGAGTCATGTAAATAGTCATCTTTTGTGTTTTATTGTAATAAGCAAGGAGGGTGTATGCCATTGATGTACAACGCGAGTGATTGTGAAATACCTCCAACTCATTCACAATTCTCGTAAAGTCCGGACAGCTAGCTAGATTTCGACCTCAGTTCTTAGCCTGAGAAACTATCTCTTGGTGATTAGTAGTCATAACTTCAGATCTTTCTTTACACATGTGTAGATACACTTTACACTCTTATCACATGTCTTTTTTTGTTATCAGTGCTAGGATTGTGCCTTCGATAGCTAGATTGACATCTCCATTTGCTGTGAGCTTAAACTGTTTTGCACATGTCACATTTGATGGAATCTGAGCTTATATTTTGACCTAGAACTTTGTAGGTACGTTCTAAGCAAACCTTCACGAGACTTCAACTCGTCCACTAGGGACACTTAGTGGTTTAAAAGGCTTAGTGCATACGCTAAATGCATTCGAGAGACCAGCGACAGTGGTATAGTTAGGATTTCCTTAGTTTTGTTTTACTTGAGGACAAGTAAAATTCAGGTTTGGGGGTATTTGATGAGTGCCTAATAATGTATATATTTATCCCTTTTTATTGGCATTTAACTCATCTTTTGTGCATTAATTCTACATTTTATCCCATATTCTGTATTTTCATTGTTTTCAAGAATAAATATTTTTCTTACTTAATTTTGCATTTTTAGGTAATAAATAAAGTTTGGATGAATAGCAGAGCGGAAAAGAGCAGAAAATTAGTGAAAAGCCGGAAGAAATTACGCAAGGAAGCCGCAAAGAATGGAGCGCACGTCCAAAAAGCTAGGAATGGGCTCAAGAAGGAAGAATTGTTCTTAAAGAAGATATGGGCTTGGCATACCCAAGGCCCAAAACCCTTACCCAAACCCATTTTCTATAACCAAAACCGCCTCCATCTTCAGCCGTCAGATTGGATCCATCTCATCATCCGATGGTCGCTCCTTCATCGCGCATCAAAATCTGAAGCTCCTGCAAAACACCATAGTGCCTAAATTCCAAGCCTTCAGATTAGATTGTAGTTGAATCCAACGATCGCTTCTTTTCCTGCGCATCAAATCTCGATACTTCCGCTTAACACTACAACACATAACTCCATCTGATGCCGTGAATTTCGTTGTACTTAAGCATCCGACGGTCGCTCCTCGCATCCGTCCATTTAGCCGCTCGATTCTTTCCAAACTCCACAATCCAACAGATATCCTCGCTGTTCATCAACACCCGATGACCCGGACACACACTGGAGCACCAAACCCTACACTACCCTAAATCGACCAAAAGAGAACCTAAATCTAATTTCCATCTCCTCATTTCTCTGCAACTGCTCCACCCCCATACCTTCTCCATGTCCGCCACCACCTCTCCCTGCCACCATCTCTACCACCTCACCTCTGCAGCGCCATCACTTCTTCATCATCATCACCCGACACCACACCATCCCCCTAGCCGAGTTGCTTTAACTCCTCTCACCAACTGACCTAGGTGAGGGTTGATAAAACACCTCGAATTAGGGAGCAATTGACGCAATTGGAGGCAGAGAAGGACCGAGAGAGAAGAAAAGAGACATGGGTCGACGTCAATCCAAAGTTTAGGTGAAAAATTTTGGGAATTGAAAAACCCTAATTTCTAATTTTAGGGTTTGAAAAAAATTGGGTATTTGTATGCTATAAATAGAGAGTGTGTAGAGCAATTTCAGGGTGTTCTTGGGCTAGCCGAGATACCCCCAAAATTGGGTTAGTTTAGGTTTAATTTCAGTTCTTAAATTTCAATTAGATTTCAATTTAGGGTTTCAATTTTAATTTCAAGTTCTGTTAAATTCTGTCACTTTTTATTGCAATTTGTGTTTTAATTTTAAGTTCCTGTTAATGTGCTTGTTTTAATTTCATGTTTTAATTTCCTGTTTTCATATCCTGTTTGTCTCCTGTTAAATGTGCTCCTGTTAAAATTGGTGCTCCTGTTTAATCATGTGTTCTGTTAATGTGTGTTGTTACTGTTAGATGTTGTTTACATGTGTCCTGTTTAATGTTAGTGCCATGTTTAGTTCACTGTTGTTTTAATTCACTGTCAAGAAGTGGAATGCTAGGTTAGAGCTTTGAAGCATTGAACTGATTGAGTAATGGAAGAAATCAGTGCTCATAGCAAGCTGATTATCTTGCCATTCCTTTTGTATGCTTAGGATGCAATGTGCTGATTGTGCAATGGAAGAAATCAGTGCTCATAGCAAGCTGATTATCTTGCCATTCCATTTTTGTTTGCCTGTATTCTTGCCTTAGTTTTGCTCCATTTTAGTTTCACTATCATCCTTTCCCTTGGCCTTAGGCCTTGGTTCATCTTGTTTTGTTCTTTGCTTTTGCCATGTGTTGCCCTGTGTTGCTTCCATGTTTATTTTGTTAGCTATTTTCTTTATTGCATTGCCTTGTGCTGCTGCCACTTCTTCTCCTGCTACTTAGTGCTGCCATTTCTCCCCTGCTGCTATTTCTCCTCTTGTTGCCTCCCTTTGCACTGCATCTGAGTTTCTGCAGCTGTTGCTGCCACTCCACTTCCCTTGCAGCTGTCTGCTACACTGCTGCTGCAGCTGCTGTTGCTGTTGCTTTTGCCCTGCAGCTGTCTCTCTTGCATTTGCCCTGCTGCATTGCACTGCTGCATTGCATTGTTTTCTTCCTCTTGCCTTGTTTTGCCCTGCTGTTACTGCATTCATTGCTTATGCTGCTGCTGCTACTTGCACTGCTTGTGCAGCTGCTGTGCAGTCTTGCTACTGCTGCTGCCTTACAAAGGCCCAGATCCTTGACTGAAACCAAAGCCCAAGTTTACAATTCATCATTCAAAGGCCAAAGCCCATTTACACTTCAAAGACTAGCTGAGCCCAAGCTCAGTTCATTTTATTGTTATCAAACCCATTAGTACTCAAAGCCCAATTTAAGCCAAAAGGCTTCATATCCCAATAGCAACTAGAACCCAAAATAGTTAGAACACTACAAAACACTCCCGATCTCTGTGGATCGACCCGTACTTGCACGAGCTACAACCGACGACCGTGCACTTGCGGTATTACTGTAGGCCCCCGTTTTTATTGCGCTTAATTTTATACATATCTCCGGGACCACCAAGTTTTTGGCCGGGGATAATTTTTAGGACCTTTTAGAAGCCTACCACCCGTTCTTATATGGATAAAGGATTCTTCATTTACTTCAAAATGATTGTATTTAGTTTTTATTCAATATCTGAATTAATTTCTATATCCCCTAATTATATGGGTTTCTTTATTTTCTCCCTCGAGATACACGTCATATTATCATCGTACTAACGAGCCTTTGAGTCTGGCCCATGAACCAGGCCTCATCCATGGCAGCTTGATTTGGTCTAGCAATAATCAAAATGTGTTACTGGGACATTAGGGGAAGTAAGGGTGTCAACTGTCCGTTTTGTTCGGATTCTATAAGAACTAAAATCGTAATACGTAGAATTTGTTTATGACAATTATGGGTTCAGGTCTGGGTTTGGGTCAAGAAAAAATAAACCAAAATCACAACCAGTAAAAAGACTAAATACTTTTTCTTGTTATAAAGTCTAATTATATTGGGTATGTCAAGGGTAAATCTCGTTTATTACCAGGATGTCCTTGTGTGTAACCATATAAATAGAGGCGTTAATGTTTGTCTGTTACACATATGAATAAAAACTTTCTCTATATTTTATGTTCTCTAGTTTTGTCTCCTTCTAATTTCACAAAACGTGATCAGCACGCTTTACGCTGAGCTTTGGAAATCCCACAAAAATAAAAAGTAGAAAAAAGTGAAATCGATGATATAATACTATTTCTTTTACTTTGTAATTTTATTTTATTTTTACACGTTTTGACCTAACTTTAGTTTTTGCAAATCATACTGATTCTATCGTTTTGGAACCGTGTACTAATTGTTAGAGCACTACTCGGCCGAACTCGCAAATTTTGCTATCTCAAGCTTGTTGTCAAATTTAGTTGCACAAAACTTTATCTTGATTTCTAGTCTACATATTAGTCAGGTCTCGGACTAGGATTAGAAGTGTATAGTTGAATATCAGACATCACTGAATCACCTATTGAAGACGGTGGACAATCGAGGACACTTGGAGAACTTCATCAATAAAAGGTATGTAAAGACTAAATCAGCCTCAAAATCTTTGTCCTCATTGCTTCACCATAGATCACGACCCAGATCATTGTGAAGAAGTAGAAGAAGATCTCATAATGCAACAAAGGGATCTCAAACAAAACTTCATGATCCTCCCTCCTAGATGAATCCTGACACTCGCACAAGAAAGAAAAATCTTACTAGTAATTCAATGGTAGATTTACCTCAAAATACCCAACAAGTGGATCCAGTAGCTGCTGCTTTAGTTCCAGTCAATGCAAATAATATGGTTGTAATGCAAAACGATGAAGCTTTTCATCCTCCGGATATGCAGGTCATGCTAGAATGTGATAAAAGTGGATTTATCCAGTTAAAATACAAAATCTCAGTGAAAAAACTGTTGTTGGGCCTAGTTGTTAGAGCATTGCTCGGTCAAACTCGCATGCGTTGCTATCTCAAGCATGTTTGTCAATGTTAGTGATCAAAACTATATATCTTGATTTCTAATTTACTTATGACTAAGTCTCGGTCTAGGATAGTTAGGTATAGTTGAGCTCCAGACTCCATGACGATTATCTTACGAAGACGAAGAACTACTCAAGGAACCAGTGGAACTTCATCCGACCAAAAGGTATGTGGAGACTTGAACTCATCAGTCACTTAAAAGTCTATCTACTCTATCTCCTACTCTTGAGACAAAAGTCGTATAAGTATGATAGTTTTTATACATACACATTTGCTATTTCGAGCCGAGTTTACTCGCCTATCTTTTTCTCGAAATATGTGTTGGTAAGCTTTTGCTTTAACCATTTTCATCTTTACCCATGACGAAAGTCATGATGACGTTTCATTCTTGAAAATATCTTTGATGACGATAGTCGATTATTTTTGTCTAACGACTATTGTAACATTATAGAAGAATATTTCAATGATTGAAATGTAGAGTTGAGATTACCAACTACGGATATAAGCATATATAGTATGTTCGCACATTAGTGTATAAATCTATGTGCTGGAAACCAAGTGCGTGCATATGTGTGCATGCGGTATTGGTGAAGGAGACAGGTTAGGTATGCGTACCCGTACGCGTACTGGCGGAAGTTTTCATACCGAAAATTTCTGTTGTAGTTTGTGAAGTTTGCAAACTGAAAACCAGTCACCTTAGGTACGCATACCCGTACGCGTACCCACAGAAGTTTTCGAACCGAAAATTTCTGTTGAGTTTCCAAACTCAAATCTGGTAGCTAAGGTAAGCATACCCGTACTCGTACCCAAGCTAGTTAATTCTCAAATCGGTAGTTTCATGAACTTAAAACAATAATCAATAGGGAATGAAATCTTTGCAAACAGTGGTTATATTGTTCATGAATTGATTCAAGTGAATCAAATCGATTTTGTTTCAATTGTGTCTATGTATAAAGATCTAAGCAATTGAACAACTCTTGAACCAGTTCTTATGAGTCACTTGAACTAGTTATGATAAAGATGAATACGGTTAATATGAAAGTGCTCATATGGCTAACCATTGGTTAACTGTTTGTGAACCAACCCAATGTACACGTTTCGGTACGGTTACTCAAACCTAAATGAATACATTTCATTTGTGTGTGAGACAAACTAAGTTTCGATCTAACGATTGAAAGATATTATCTTGGATAAGTCAGGTTTTTCATCTAACAGTGAATATTGAATGCTTTGTTACCAAGGTAACTTAGATTGCAAACCCTGATTTGAAAACTATACAAGGGAGACGTCTAGCAACTGGAAAAACTAATCCCCACACCTCCTGTGTGATACTAGTTGGTTTTGCTAGAGTCGATTCTCCTTTAACCGTAGGTTTCTTCTCGAGACCCTGTTGGTTAACGACTTAAAGACTTCATTGGGATTGTGAAGCCAGACAAAACTACTTCTCTTGTAGTTGAGCGACCTGATCTTGCCATTTTCTATCGTACGAGTGGAATTGAAATAATTTACTTGAGATTATATCTCCGATAGGACAAGATAAAAACAAATCACAAACAAATCACAAACTTTGGGTCGTATCAACTCTTGGTTGTGGGTGAGATCATCTAAGTGAATCAAGTGAGTAGTATCCTGCTGGGATCAGAGATGTAAGGAGAGTAATTGTACCTTGAATCAGTGTGATATTTATTAGGGTTCAACTACAGTCCAGACCGAAGTTAGTTTGTAGTAGGATATTGTCTGTAGTGGCTTAATACAGTATGATGTTCAATCTGGACTAGGTCCCATGTATTTTCTACATTTGCGGTTTCCTCGTTAATAAAACTTCTGGTGTCTGTGTTATTTCTATTCCGCATTATATTTTGTTATATAATTGAAATATCACAGGTTGTGCGTTGAGATCAATCAATTGGAATATCCAACCTTTGGTTGTTGATTTACATTGATTGACACTTGGATATTGGTCTTTGGTACCATCCAAGTTTATCTCTCTAGTATTTGATAAAGACTCGAAGATTTCTATTTGCTTAAGTAAAGATCAAATCGAGAGATAAAGATATTAACTCCTGGATATACTTTTTATTAAGATTGAGTCTGACTGTCTAGTTGATTCTCTTAAAAGTATATTAGAGTTAGTCCATACAGATTGCTAATCGAAATATTGGTTGAGGTTGTTGTACCCCCGGTTTTTCAATTGGTATCAGAGCAGGAAAACACGTTTAAAGGCCTTAACAGTCTGTGTTTGTAGCAATCTGATTCTGTGGACAAAGTAGTATCTCCTATCTATGCATAGTCTATGTCTTCCCATACTTTTTACTATGTCAAGTGTCTTGGTTTTTCCTCAAAGGATAATTCCTTAGCTGATTCTTCTGAATCCAGAGAAAGAAACAAGACAATTGACAAGGTGTCAGAGGAAGAAAGGAATATCACCAGAACTAAAGAAAATCCAATTGAGACAATTTATTTTCATAATCATTCTCAACTCTCGGATGAATTTGAGAAGTCTCTTAGTCGAGAACGTGAACTCTATAAGATAATTGAGTCATTTTCTAACAATATTAAAAAACTCACTTAGGAGAATATGCTACAACAAGAAAAGATTAGTATCCTTGAGAATATTGTTAGAGAGGGAAAAATTAGAGAAAAATGTTTGATTGAGACACACTTCTCTGATTTGAACAAACTTCGTGTTGAAACAGAGAATAATGCTGCATCTCTTCACCTAGCCCAAAAACAGTCTGTCTCCTTAACTAAGGAAAACACTGTAATGAGAAATTCTTCTGTGTCACATGCTGAGTTACCTGACATGAAGAAAAACTCACCAAAGGAAGTCCATGCAAAATATAAATGGAAAACTTCCAAACGGGACAGGGGTTTGAATCAGATACCCTTCACCAATTCTCTTCCACGAAATTTTTCCTTCTGTGGGAAAAGGAAATATTGTGCTAAACATTGTTTTTCTAGGAAGAAACAGATCTCCGATCTTCAAAATCTTCTTCTATTGTCGTCAACCGAGTTAATCATCTGGCGGCATCAACAATGGATCTCACTCCCACAGAAAACCAGAATTCTCATAAAAAGATTTTTA
This sequence comes from Papaver somniferum, assembly GCF_003573695.1. Classification (NCBI taxonomy): domain Eukaryota; kingdom Viridiplantae; phylum Streptophyta; class Magnoliopsida; order Ranunculales; family Papaveraceae; genus Papaver; species Papaver somniferum. The sequence continues at coordinate 71,433,937 of NC_039364.1, read as the reverse complement.
AAGATCACTCTTTTCAAAATATTTATCGGAATCGTGTTTTTACTCATGGTGCGTACTACATCACAAAAACACAGCTTCCCAGTGTCTATGAGAATAAAACTAGATATCTAAGTCTAGAAGGTGGAGACCTATCTTAGTTAATCCTCTAGAACCAATTTCTATAGGTCCTAGACTTAGTTATCAAAAGTTTCCATTTAATGGATTCTCTCAAAGGACTGTAAGAAACTCCTACGGAGTTAAAAATAGTCAAAGGGAGAAAATGAATACAAAAAACAGACTGACTGATGATATCCCTATATCTCTAAACACTCATGGTGATATTATGTCTCATCCTATTACCTAACTATAGGTATTCACATCCTTGTGTCTAACTTGAGAGTCACAAGGAAGTCTGTTTATGAGATGCTCAAGTCTTAAGGACGATTATCATCCATTATGTTGATGTCTGTTTTACAAGTTGAGTTATTATGCTACTTTCTCTGTATCTAATGTATCTCTTTTGCTCTATCTAACTTTTCAGATATTGAGCCTTGTTTAAAAAGAGATATTTTGAGAAACAATTTGTATTTCCTTTTGGGTCCTTCTTGTTTCTGATATATTCTCCAGGTCCACGAATGTCCAAGTCTTCTCTAAGGAAATCTAGGGTTTCTATCAAGAGTGTCTCCCTTGATTAACAACATATATATACCTTGTATATGTTTACCCTGTTCCTAGAAAAAGATGTCTATGGGAACCTCTGTTGAACCTCAAAAAGAAGTAAACATTGAGATGGAAGAAGACCTCAAAGGATGTGATTCAACTCAAGATTTGATTCTGAAAAAGATGCTTGAAAGAAAAGAGTATAACTCTTGGATAGGAGAATCTGTCAAGGATTTAATCTTTGTTCAGACTGAGGTTAAGAACGAGCTTGCTAACCTTCAATTGCAGATAAACCAACTCATTGATGGACAAGCAAAAATCTTTGAAGATCAAAACATCTTGACCAGAAGAAGGTCATCCTTGATTGCGTCAAAGCCAGACATCTTGCTCGCATCGTTGACCGAAAAACTAATGTTCTAACTCATGATCATGGCGTCTCTACGGTCAAGAAAATCAAGGATATCAGTGACTCCTATTTTGATGGACCTTTTCAAAGGTATGAAATATCAAAGAAAACTGAGTTATTTGTCTAGTAAATCTTCTATTTTCGTGTTCTGTTTAGAAGAATAACTAGAGTTTGGAATAGCCATTATTGTGAGTACATGGCTTCCAAAGTTTTCATTTTCATGTTTTTAGATTTATTCTAAAGTTTGGTTTGGAAGATGATTTTTGCAGTATTAATCTTTATGATTTTATATATTGCAATGTGTTACGGGATATGTGTGTTTGCGTATGTGAACTATTATTGTCCCATACGATGTCAAAAGTTATCTCTTTTATATGTCGATATGCAAGTATTGATACAAGATCGATGAACTTTGGACAAACAAAATTTAAGCCTATTATGTCATTTATTGATGGAAGATAGGTTAAAATCTTTTGTTTACAAGGATTATGTCTATTGTATGTCATTGTGCAAATAGTGATGGAAAATAGAATGTGTTAGAGCATAGATCGGTCGACCTCGCATGCGTTGATATCTCAAGCATGTTTGTCAATGTTAGTGATCAAAACTATAAGACTTGATTTCTAGCCTACATAGCTAAGTCTCAGACTAGGATAGAAAAGTGTAGATGATCTCAAGGACTTCATGGTGATTCATCATACAAAGACGAAGATCTACTCATGGAACCGTGGAACTTCATAAACAAAAAGGTATGTGGAGACTTGAACTTATCTATCACTCAAAAGTCTATCTATTCTATCTCCTACTTCTTATGAGACAAAAGTCGTATGCTATATAGACTAGATCATTCACATTTGACATTTCGAGCTGAGCATTCATTGCTTATCTTTTATCTAGAAATCGTGTGTTGGTAAAGCGTTTCGCTTTGATCAAGTTTATCTTCACCTAGTGACGAAAGTCATGACAATCACTTCGAGAATTGCTCTGACGTGAATCGGTCTGTGAATAACGGCTACATAGCGTCCTATGAGAATGTCTCAATGATTGAAATGAAGTTTAGATTACATAACCATGTATTCCTTGAACCGAAGTTTTCGAACTTTGTTGATCAAGAGAAATCGGGAGGATTGTGGAATTGGCTTTCCAAGTCCGCGAACCCAGTCCGCAGACTCAGTCCGCGAACTGTCGGAAGTTCTCGACCAAGAATTTCTGCTGGATTTTCCAAAACTCGTTTGTGTACTAAGTCCGCGAACCCATTCCGCGAACTGGCGGAAGTTATCTTTCCGATAATTTCTGCTGAGTTTGGAAAACTCAACCGATTAACTTAAGTCTGCGAACTTGTTTGTGAACTTAAGAGGTTATGATCTAAAGATGTGCTCTGAACATGAAACATTAAATTACTAAGGAATGCTTTATGCAAACCGTGGCTATAATGTTCATGAGCCGATTCAATCGAATCGAATCATCTTTGTTTTAATTGTGTCTCGTGTAGTTACATAAGATCTCATAGCAATTGAACAACTCTTTAACTAGTTTATTTGAGTCAATTGAACTAGTTATGGTGAAGAAGAACAAGGTTGATATGAAATGCTCATATGGTTAACCTTTTGGGTTACTATGTTGAACCAACATACACGTACACCTTTCGATCTAACGGTTGAGAAATATTAGCTTGAATCTAAATCAGGTTTTCATCTAACGGTGAATTTGGATTGCTTTATAACTAAGGCAAAACCCTGATTTGAAGGCTATATAAAGGAGACATCTAGCATTGTGCATAACTAATCCCCACACGTCTGTGTGGTACTAGTGCGCCTGCTAGAGTCGATCTCCATTAACCTTTGATTTTCTTCTCTAAAATCAGGTTAATGACTTAAAGACTTCATTGGGATTGTGAAGCCAGACCGATACTACTTTATCGTAGTTGTGTGATCTGATCTTGCATCTTCTATCGTACAAGTACAATCGATTGATTGGCTTGAGATCGTGAGAGTTCTCTGGTAGGCAAGATAAAGAAGTCACAAACATCTTCATCTCACTGTTTGTGATTCCTTAACAAACCGCCTGTGTAGTCAGGAAGGATTTTAGAGAGGTGATTGATTAATCTAGGTTGTTCTTCGGGAATATAAGACCGGATTATCAATTGATTCCTGTTCACCTTGATTTTATATCAAAAGACGGAACAAAACCTAGGGTTTATCTGTGGGAGATAGATTTATCCTTTGAAATACTTTTCTGCGTGAGACACATCTGTTTATTATCAAGTCTGTGATTTTGGGTTGCATCAACTCTTGGTTGTGGGTGAGATCATCTAAGGGAATCAAGTGTGTGGTATCCTGCTGGGATCAGAGGCGTAGGAGTGCAACTGTACCTTGGATCGGTGGGAGACTGATTTGGGTTCAACTATAGTCCAGTCCGAAGTTAGCTTGGAGTAGGCTAGTGTTTGTAGCGGCTTAATACAATGTGTATTCAATCTGGACCAGGTCCCGGGGTTTTTCTGCATTTGCAGTTTCCTCGTTAACAAAATTTCTGGTGTCTGTGTTATTTCTTTTCCGCATTATATTTTATATAATTGAAATAATACAGGTTGTGCGTTAAGATTATTAACTTCTCTAATCCAACTTTTGGTTGTTGATTGTAGTTGATTGATCCTTGGATATTGGTCTTTGGTACCGTCCAAGTTATCTCTCTTTGATAAAGACTCGCAGATTTCTATTTGCTTGAGTAAAGATCAAATCGAGAGATTGAGATATAAACTCTTTGATATATCTTTTTATTGATTGAGTCTGACTGTCTAGTTGATTCTCATAAAAAAGTATATTGGAGTTTGTCCATACATATTGTTAATCGAAATATTGGGTGGTGGTGTTAGACCCCCGCCTTTTCAATTGGTATCAGAGCAGGCAAACACGTTAAAGACCTCAAAAGTCTGTGTTTGTGGCGATCTGACTATATGGACCGTAAAGTCTAATTTGACACCTCACCAGGTTTAAAAAACAACCGTAGGAAAAGGTATGATAAACTGGTTAATCTTCAGAAGAGATTGGAAGAACAAATCCGGATCTATTCTGGTCTTGTTGCAGAAATTGCAACTCTTAAGGATTTGATATCTAGTAAGAATCTCTCGTTGAATCTGAGAGAATCCATTTGTTCCTTTCTACAGAATTGTCACTCTTCAGATAATGTTCAATGATCATTTGATGAGAAAATTGATGTGACTAGGAACCACTCAGACAAATGCCAAGGGTCTGGCCTTTATGGATACTCATCCGATCATCCTCTTCGACCATGTACGTCATCTTTAAAGAATTTGAAGACTGAAAGTAATCCTTGCAAGAATGCTGTGCAACCGTGCATTACTCAAAAGGGATGTACAATACTATCAGGAAATTCTATACAGAAAAGTATTGATGGTATAGGCAATCTTACTTCTTGTCCTACTTCTTCTCTTCGATGGTGTAGTGATAGTCATTGTGGCCCTTTTATACATGTGTTAGGCGATTCCTCATTGTGTGTATCCTCTATCGCCTCCAAACATGGAAAAGACTCTACAACCAAGACAGAAGGATATCTTCCAATGGGTTGCTATTCGTCTCATTCAGAACCAGGATGTATTGATATAACTCTGAGCAACTCCTCTTGGAAAAAATCGATGATTGATGGGTTAGATCAACTTCATAGACAAGTTGTGTGGAACCTTGTACCATGCAAGTCCAATGTCTATTATGAAGGTTCTAAATGGGTATCCAGGAATGAGGGAGAATGTTTAAACACCTTCAGAGATAATCTCAGGCTCATTTCTCAAGGACACTCACGTGTTGAAGTTGTTGAGCCTAAAGAAACGAGTGTTCCTATGGAATGCTTTTTAGCTATTCAATCTACTTATAATTGTTGCAGGTCCTACATGACAAGTACTTCTGGGAACAAAATAAGAAGAATCTCTGATGTGTCTTACCTTAAAAAGCCACTATGGGATAAACAAGGGGAGATTTTTGATCCCATTGTTTCTACTTAACCCTAGACGTTCGCGTCCCCATGTTTGTCTTGAGAAAATGGGGATTTGCGTCTTTTGGATCAAGGAGTGTATTTTTGGTTATTTTTGTTTTTACCTATATATATATATCTAAAAATACAAAAGCTTTTGTTTGTCCAGGGTTTCTATGGTTCACGAACGGTGTATTTCAAAAATCTTATATTCCATGACATCTGTTACTAGATGCAGCACAAGCAGGAATACAATGCCGGCAGCTAACGTACGTCAGTGTACTGGAATTCCCTCCACGGGTTTGAAAAAAGTGAAGGCTACAATTAATGGTAAAAATCCTTCCTTAAACTGGTTCTTGTCGTCATATCAAAGTGATGAAAATTTCAGGAACCTGGTAAAAGATTTCATCAATAAAAGAAAAAGCTTAAAATCTCGGATTTCTGCATCCTTAGAAGATATTGTTCACTATGAACGAATGCTGTCTCAATATACAAACACTGTACGAAAACTAGAAAAAGAACTCAGTAAGTTGACAGTGTTTTCAAAAGACTTGGAGGAGTTGAATGATCCCTTTGTTAATGAACTCTTCAATAATGAGAAAGAGTTCTCTGAAGAAACTTTTGAAAAGTTCATTAATGCCTAGGATGTCTTCCTTTTGGATTAGTTGGAAGAATAACTAGTGCGTTGAATAGCGATGATTGTGACTACACATAGATATTTTTTTTTCATCTTCTCATGTCTATTTTTTTAGGTTTATTTGTATTAAATTCTAAAAATATTTGGAGGATGATGTTATTGCAGTATTGATCTTTATGATTTTGTGATATTGCAATTTATTTATGGGATATGTATTGTTTACGTCCGTGAACTTGAAGGTCCCATATTGCGGTCAAAAGTAAAGTCGTTCATGAATTAGTATTCGTATTGATGAAAGGACGAATGGACTTTTGACAATTACAAAATTTATGCCTATGCAATCATGTATTTGATGAAAAATAGGATGATATCTTTTGTCTGACAAGGATAAAGTCTATTATATCGCTATGATGGAAAATAGAATAGATCCTTGTATGTTATCCACGGTATTGATCTTCATTGATCCATTTTATTATGTTTTACCGTGAAATCTCCATTGTGTGTCTTATGTTGAGCACGATACAACTAAGTCGATTATTCTTATTGGCTTGTTGGTTGTTCCATGAGATGCTATATGTCGAGCATTAGGAACTAAATTAATCAACCGGTTTGGTTATTTAGTTTGTACTCCATAAGCTTTCTTTCTTATGTCGAGTACATGTACGGTTAAGGTTGTCATATTCTATGATGAACTTAGTCGGGGTTCCATAAGTTCTCTTATGTTGAGCCCAAAATAATTAAATTGATTACTTCAGTGATTAGTTTAGTTGTTTGTATTCCAATTAGATTAATTATAGGTTCTCTTGTAATTAATCTAGTTGAGTTTTCATATATTCCACAAATTCTTGTGTTGAGTATATAAACGGCTATACTAATCATGTTCTATTGGTTAATGTAGTCGTATATATTCCGTAAGGTTTTCCTTATGTTGAGTATGTGAAAGATTAAGTTAGTTATCTCCATATGATTACCTTAGTCGTAGCTCCGTAAGTTTACTTATGTTGAGCACTTTCAATTAAATTGATCACTTTTGTGGTTTGATTTAGCTGCGTTTCCAATCGAATTAATCATGGGTTTAGTTGTGATTAATTTGGTTGAGCTTTGGATATAGAAAATCATTCCTATGGTTTTTGGTTTCCAATTAAAAAAAAAATCCTTCTTTTCTTTCGAAATTAAGGTCGCTCTTGTTGTTCTTTCGGGAATGACATCAAATGGGGGAGAGTTCTTTTGAACTTGTGCTTAATGGTAATATCTTGCGGGGTGTGCGGCTGTGGAATTTTATAGGGGTTATCTTGTATCTTAAAACTCCTTGATGAATGCATTTAGCTTCGGCTTTATGATTGCATCTAAATTAAGTTGGTATGTATTTTTCTTTTAGTCTATGAAATGTCTCTTGTGGAAATTTCATTATGATCCCGTTCTTGTACCTTTGCCAATTTTATTGACAAAAAGGGGGAGAAATATTGTAGTTCACACTACAAATACATATGGTTTTCGGATCATTGTGTAAGGGGGAGTGGTTTCCATGATCGAGATGGTGTATTGACTAAGGGGGAGTGATACATATCACCATAGTATTATTGTTAAAGTCGTGATACAATTGGACTTTGATGTTACATAATAATACTATGACAATGTATAGTAATGATCGAGAATCTCGATTTCTCTCATTGTTATAGCTACGGATCTTCAACAACGGTGATGCTAAAATTACAGCCTTTGGGATCATTGGAGTACTTGGAAGGACGAAGATTTCAGGGAACATTGAAGATTACACTATGGGATAGGAGCCACTAAAGTTTATCTTTTTTGTATTCCATATGTATTAATAGTTTTGTCACTAAAATTGACAAAGGGGGAGATTGTTAGAACATAGATCGGTCGACCTCGCATGCGTTGCTATCTCAAGCATGTTTGTCAATGTTAGTGATCAAAACTATAAGTCTTGATTTCTAGCCTACATAGCTAAGTCTCGGACTAGGATAGAAAAGTGTAGTTGACCTCAAGTACTTCATGGAGATTCATCATACAACGACGAAGATCTACTCAAGGAACCATGGAACTTCATCAACAAAATGGTATGTGGAGACTTGAACTTATCTATCACTCAAAAGTCTATCTATTTTATCTCCCACTTCTTATGAGACAAAAGTCGTATGCTATATAGACTAGATCATATACATTTGACATTTCGAGCTGAGCATTCATTGCTTATCTTTTATCTCGAAATCGTGTGTTGGTAAAGCGTTTCCCTTTGATCAAGTTTATCTTCACCTAGTGACGAAAGTCATGAAAAGTTTCAATCACTTTGAGAATTGCTCTGACGTGAATCGGTCTGTGAATAACGGCTACATAGCATCCTATGAGAATGTCTCAATGATTGAAATGAGAGTTTAGATTACATAACCATGTATTCCTTGAACTGAAGTTTTTGAACTTTGTTGGTCAAGAGAAATCGGGAGGATTGTGGAATTGGCTTGCCAAGTCTGCGAACTGTCGGAAGTTCTCGACCGAGAATTTCTGCTGGATTTTCCAAAACTCGTTTGTGTGCTAAGTCCGCGAACTGGCAGAAGTTCTCTTTCCGAGAACTCTGCTGAGTTTGGAAAACTCAACCGATTAACTTAAGTTCGCGAACTTGTTTGGGAACTTAAGAGGTTATGATCTAGAGATGTGCTCTGAACATGAAACATTAAATTACTAAGGAATGCTTTATGCAAACCGTGGATATAATGTTCATGAGCCAATTCAATCGAATCGAATCATCTTTGTTTCAATTGTGTCTTGTGTAGTTACATACGATCTCATAGCAATTGAACAACTCTTTAACTAGTTCATTTGAGTCAATTGAATTAGTTATGGTGAAGAAGAACAAGGTTGATATGAAATGCTCATATGGTTAGCCTTTTGGGTTACTATGTTGAACCAACATACACGTAAACGTTTGGGCATGGTTTTCACAAACCCAGTAAACGTCTACCCAAGTCTGTGTGACAAGCTAAGTTTTCAATCTAACGGTTAAGAAATATTAGATTGAATCTAAATCAGGTTTTCATCTAACGGTGAATGTGGATTGCTTTGTAACTAAGGAAAAACCCTGATTTGAAGGCTATATAAAGGAGACATCTAGCATTGTGAAAAACTAATCCCCACACGTCTGTGTGCTACTAGTGTGCCCGCTAGAGTCGATCTCCATTAACCTTTGATTTTCTTCTCTAAAATCAGGTTAACGACTTAAAGACTTCATTGGGATTGTGAAGCCAGACCGATACTACTTTATCGTAGTTGTGTGATCTGATCTTGCATCTTCTATCGTACGAGTACAATCGATTGATTGGCTTGAGATCGTGAGAGTTCTCCGATATGCAAGATAAAGAAGTCACAAACATATTCGTCTCACTGTTTGTGATTCCTCGACAAACCGCCTGTGTAGTCAGGAAGGATTGTAAAGAGGTGATTGATTAATCTAGGATGTTCTTCGGGAATATAAGACCGGATTATCAATTGGTTCATGTTCACCTTGATTTTATATCAAAAGACGGAACAAAACCGAGGGTTTATCTGTGGGAGACAGATTTATCATTTGATAGACTTTTCTGTGTGAGACAGATCTGTTTATTATCAAGTCTGTGATTTTGGGTTGCAACAACTCTTGGTTGTGGGTGAGATCAGCTAAGGGAATCAGGTGCGTAGTATCCTACTGGGATCAGAGGCGTAGGAGTATAACTGTACCTTGGATCGGTGGGAGACTGATTGGGGTTCAACTATAGTCCAGTCCGAAGTTAGCTTGGAGTAGTCTAGTGTCTGTAGCGGCTTAATACAGTGTGTATTCAATCTGGACTAGGTCCTGGGGGTTTTCTGCATTTGCGGTTTCTTCGTTAACAAAATTTCTGGTGTCTGTGTTATTTCTTTTCCGCATTATATTTTATATAATTGAAATAATACAGGTTGTGCATTAAGATCATCAACTTCTCTAATCCAACATTTGGTTGTTGATTGTAGTTGATTGATCCTTGGATATTGGTCTTTGGTACCGTCCAAGTTATCTCTCTTTGATAAAGACTCTCAGATTTCTATTTGCTTGAGTAAAGATCATATCGAGAGATTGAGATATAAACTCTTTGATATATGTTTTTATTGATTGAGTCTGACTGTCTAGATGATTCTCATAAAAAGTATATTGGAGTTTGTCCATACAGATTGCTGATCGAAATATTGGGTGGTGTTGTTAGACCCCCGCTTTTTCAAAATGAATCCTTGTATATGTTGCAGTATTGATCTTTCCCTGATCCATATTTTATGTGTATACTGCAATGCTCCATAAGGTTTTCTTGTGTTGAGCATAATATGATTGATTTAATCATTCTTTTATAGTTAACATAGTCGTAGCTCCGTAAGTTCTCTTATGTCGAGCATGTTCAATAAAATTGATCACTTCTGTGTTTCATTTAATTGAGTATTCCGATTAAATTAATCATGGGTTTACTTGTGGTTAGTTTAATTGAGAATTTTGGATATAGAAAATCATTTCATTATGGTTTTTGGTGTCCAATAAAATCCTTCTTTTCTTGTAAAAGTAAGGTCGCTCTTGTTGTTCTTTTGGGAATGACATCAAATGGGGGATAATTCTTTTGAACTTGCGCTTAATTTCCATATCATTGTGGGGAGTGCGTCTGTGGAATTATTTAGGGGTTATCTTGTATATTTATAAACTCCTTGATGAATGCATTTAGCTCCGGCTTTATGATTGCATCTAAATAAGTTGATATGTACTTGTCTTTGGTCTTGAAGCGTCTTCGTGGAAATTTCATTAGGATCCCGTTTTCGTACCTTTGCCAATTTTATTGACAAAAAGGGGGAGAATTATTATGTAGTTCACACTACAAATACATATGATTTACGTATTTTACGGGTCATTATGTAAGGGGGAGTGGTTTTCATGTTGAGAGGAAAGTATTGACTAAGGGGGAGTGATACATATCACCATAGTATTGTTGTTGAAGTTGTGATATAAGAAATTTGATGTTGTGTAATAATACTATGACACTGTATAACAATGATCGAGAGCTTGTGTTTTCTCATTGTTATGGCTACGGAACTTCAACAACTATGATGCTGAATTGAACATCTATGGAATCATGGGAGTACTTGGAAAAGACGAAGTTTTCGAGTAATGTTGAAGCACTAAGGAGATCAAGCATGTGGACGAGAAGCTACAAAGTTTTATCTATTTTGTAATCCATATGTATTGATAGTTTTGTCACTAAAATTGACAAAGGGGGAGATTGTTAGAGCATTGTTCGGTCGAACTCGCATGCGTTGCTATCTCAAGCATGTTTGTCAATTTTAGTGATCAAAACTATATGTCTTGATCTCTAGTTTACTTATGACTAAGTCTCGGTCTAGGATAGTTAGGTATGTTTAGCTCCAGACTCCATGGCGATTATCTTACGAAGACGAAGAACTACTCAAGAAACCAGTGGAACTTCATCCAACCAAAAGGTATGTGGAGACTTGAACTCATCTGTCACTTAAAAGTCTATCTACTCTATCTCCTACTCTTGAGACAAAAGCCGTATAAGTATGATAGTTTTCATACATATACATTTGCTATTTCGAGCCGAGTTTACTCGCCTATCTTTTTCTCGAAATATGTGTTGGTAATCTTTTAATTTAACCATTTTCATCTTTACCCGTGATGAAAGTCATGATGACGTTTCAATCTTGAAAATAGCTTTGATGACGATAGTTGATTCTTTTTGTCTAACGACTATTATAACATTATAGAAGAATGTTTCAATGATTGAAATATAGAGTTGAGATTACCAACTATGGATATAAGCATATATACATTAGTGTATAAATCCATGTGCAGGAAACCAAGTGAGTGCATATGTGTGCATGCGGTGTTGGTGAAGGAGACATGTTAGGTACGTGTACTGGAAGAAGTTTTCATACCGAAAATTTCTGTTATAGTTTGTGAAGTTTGCAAACTGAAAACCATTCACCTTAGGTACGCATACCCGTAGGCGTATCCACAGAAGTTTTCGAACCACAAATTTCTGTTGAGTTTCCAAACTCAAATCCGGTAGCTAAGATACGCATACCCGTACGCGTACCCAAGCTGGTTAATTCTCAAATCGGTAGTTTCATGAACTTAAAACAATAATTAATAAGGAATGCAATCTTTGCAAACCGTGGATATATTTTTCATGAATTGATTCAAGTGAATCAAACCGATTTTGTTTCAATTGTGTCTATGTATAAATATCTAAGCAATTGAAGAACTCTTGAACTAGTTCTTATGAGTCATTTGAACTAGTTACGAGAAAGATGAATACAATTAATATGAAAGTGCTCATATGGCTAACCATTGGTTAACTATCTGTAAACCAACCCAATGTACATGTTTAGGTACGGTTACTCAAACCTAAATGAATACATTTCATTTTTGTATGAGACAAGCTAAGTTTCGATCTAACGGTTGAAATATATTAGCTTGGATAAGTCAGGTTTTTCATCTAACGGTGAATATTGAATGCTTTGTTACCAAGGTAACTTAGATTGCAAACCCTGATTTGAAAACTATATGAGAGAGACGTCTAGCAACTGGAAAAACTAATCCCCACACCTCATGTGTGATACTAGTTGGTTTTGCTAGAGTCGATTCTCCTTTAACCGTAGGTTTCTTCTCGAGACCCTGTCGGTTAACGACTTGAAGACTTCATTGGGACTGTGAAGCCAGATGAAACTACTTCTCTTGTAGTTGAGCGATCTGATCTTGCCATTTTCTATCGTACGAGTTCAATTAAAATAATTGACTTGAGATTATATCTCTGATAGGGAAAGATAAAAAGAAATCACAAACATCTTCGTCTCATCGTTTGTGATTCCACAATATCTAGTTTCACTACCGTACGATTTAGATTACTGTGAGGTGATTGATAATACTAGGTTGTTCTTCGGGAATATAAGTCCGGTTTATCAATTGGTTCCTGTTCAACTTGATTTATCAAAAGACAGAACAAAACTTGTAGGTTTATCTGTGGGAGACAGATTTATCTATCATCATAGACTTTTCTGTGTGATACAGATTTGTTTATTGAAGTCTTCGACTTTGGGTCGTAGCAATTCTTGGTTGTGGGTGAGATCAGCTAAGGGAATCAAGTGCGTATTATCCTGCTGGGATCAGAGACGTAAGGAGCGCAACGATACCTTGAATCAGTGTGATATTGATTAGGGTTCAACTACAGTCCAGACCGAAGTTAGTTTGTAGTAGGCTAGTGTTTGTAGCGGCTTAATACAGTGTGGTGTTCAATCTGGACTAGGTCCCGGGGTTTTTCTGCATTTGCGGTTTCCTCGTTCACAAAACTTCTGGTGTCTGTGTTATTTCTATTTCGCATTATATTTTGTTATATAATTGAAATATCACAGGTTGTGCGTTGAGATCAATCAATTGGAATATCCAACCTTTGGTTGTTGATTTACATTGATTGACACTTGGATATTCGTCTTTGGTACCATCCAAGTTTATCTCTCTAGTATTTGATAAAGACTCGCAGATTTCTATTTGCTTGAGTAAAGATCAAATCGAGAGATAGAGATATTAACTCCTTGATATACTTTTTATTAAGATTGAGTCTGATTGTCTAGTTGATTCTCTTAAAAGTATATTAGACTTAGTCCATACAGATTGCTAATCGAAATATTGGGTGAGGTTGTTGTACTCCCGCTTTTCCACTAGTAATGTTGTTGATCGTTGGGTCCAAGAGCATAGCTCAGTGGTATCCCATCAACTCCAGTAAGGAGGAAGTCAAGGGTTCAATCCCCGCCGCCGTAAAGGTTTGTAATAGATTAGTTGTATAGTGGGTTTAGCGGTGTTGGGTATGGAAGTGGGGCCAATCCAACTGGCTGGGTTCGGATAGGGGTCTGGGTCTGGCTTTCGCGTATCAAAAAAAAAATTTGTTTGTCGTTGTGGAAAAAGACCTAGAGAGGCTGAAGATGGGTCGAACCCGGATCCAAAGGAAATTCAACCGCTTGCAGCTTATGGTCAATACCAAATCCCTGATCTTCAGATCCCAATTCCTGGTATTGATGTTCATCCTCTTACAAATGAACCGCTCCTCCCTCATACTGATATTCAACCTATCTCAAATAACTTCATCAATTCACCTCAACCCATCACTCAAAACCTAGAAGGAATGGCATACACTGTGATTCGAAATCAAGTTGATACTGTGATGAACAATGATTCCAACACACGAGCTGAAAACCAGATAATTCCAATGGAGCAAAACTTCATCAACCTTGTTGATTCCAATCTTTCAAACATTGAATCCTCCCATACCATCACTGATTCCATGGAAATTATTAATGGGGTTCAACCAGGCCGTTCAACGATTACTCTGATGACAGTGAGTCGACTCAATAGTCAGGAGGTTTCACGGGAAAATCAAAGGGTATCTGGTATCCAGGTAGTCGATTTCACCTCCCAGTACTCAATTACAGCTCAATCTCAAAACCCTCCATGTTCTAAATTTCCCCCCTTTGTTCAACTGCTTTTCATCTAACAATTTTCTAAACCTGTTTAGTCCGTCATTTCACATTTCCATTCCACATCATTTATACATCATGAAAATATTAAGTTGGAATGTTCAAGGTTTTTTTAAATACATTACAAGAAACCATCTTAGAGACTTAATCACTACTCATGATCCAGATTTTATCTTTCTTTGTGAAACTAAACTCTTACAACACAGAATTGAACCTCTCCTAAAGCAGTATCATTACCATAATCAAACTATATTCAGTTCTACTGGTCATGCAGGAGGATTAGTTCTCATGTGGAAAGATAAGATACCATGTGATATAGTTTCTGTAGCTGACAACATGAAACATGCCTTAGTCAAATTTGAAAATGTTGCAGATGAATGTCTCATTTATTTTTATATGGATCCACTTATTACAAGAAGAAAAAATCTCAATGGATCTTTTTACATGATCTTAGCACTGTTTTTTATCATCCTTGGATTGTAATAGGATACCTAAACATAAATATGCATGATAGACATTCTAAATCTACTTCAAACTCAATTAACACTTGGGTTAGAAATAAAATTTCTTACTCTGGCCTCACTGATCTCAATTATGTAGGTCACAGCTGCGCTTGGACAAATAACAACTTTGGAACTGGTCACAAAAAAGCCAGGCCTGACCTAGTTTTAGGAAATGATCTTTGGATTAACAATTTTAGTGAGGAAAAGATTTTTCATCAAAAGTTCTTAGGATCAGACCACTGTCCTGTTCTATTTGTTATTAATCCTTCTTCTGAAAAATTACAAAGACCTTGGAATTTTTTTGAATGTTGGCTTAAAGACAATTCTTGCTCAGAACAAATTGAAACAGCTTGGAATAACTCTTCTCAAGGTTCACCAGGGTACCAACTATCCAAAAAAATAGATGACACTAGAGTTGTTTTATCTAAATGGAATAAAAACACTTTTGGTCACATAGAAATATGGTTGAGATATCTTAATAATAGTCTAGAATATGCTCAGAATCAACCTCATACTACAGCCAATAAACAGACCATAAGGGATATTTCTTTAGATACTGCTAAGTGGAACAAAATTAAAGCTGAGTTTTGGAGACAAAAAGCAGCTGACTCATTCTTCAGAGAAGTTGATAATAACACAAGATACTTTCATAATTTTTCAAAAAAAAGAAAAATTAGGAATAAGATCGATTCTTTGGAAAATAATGACGGGAAGTGTGTTTACAATAGAAATGACATTGCTGATATTATTAACTCTTATTTTTTTATGAATATTAGTAGTACTTCTAACCCCTATTTGTATGAGTTTAATCATGATCTTATTCCATCTATCATATCTGAAGAAGATAACAAAATGTTGCTTTCCATTCCCACTGCTAAGGAAATCCGCTTTACTGTTAAAGGTATGTCTTCTTGGAGCTCTCCGGGCCCAGATGGTTTTCCGGATGGATTTTATAAATCTCAATGATCTATAGTTGGTACAAATATTGTTTGCATGATTAAAAAGATTTTTGAAACCAAACTTGTTTTGAAAAACATACACAAAACTTATTTGGCTTTAATCCCAAAGACCAAACAACCAACTAAACCATCAGATTTTAGACCCATTTCCTTATGCATTACATCGTATAAAATGATTTCCAAATTAATGTAAAATAGAATGAAACCCCTTTTGGCAAAAATCATCTCCCCTCTTCAAAATTCCTATGTCCCAAATAGACTTATCATGATAACATAATTATTGCTCAAGAACTTTTTCATACTATGAAATACAAGGGGGGAGTTGGGGGAACTCTAGCTTTAAAACTAGATATGTCCAAAGCCTTTGACATGCTTGAATGGGGTTTTATTGACCTTGTTCTTAAAAACTTTGGGTTTGCAAAAGATTGGTGTACAATGATCCATCAATGTGTGAGTACTACCAACATCTCTATTATACTCAATGGGTCCCCTTGTTAATATTTTACTCATACTAGAGGAATTCGACAAGGAGACCCCCTCTCTCCATATTTGTTCATAATAGCAATGGAATACTTCTCTAGAAGTTTTATAAATGCTGAAACGACCAAACAAATACAGGGAGTGAAGGTAGCTAATTCAGCTCCACCTATCACTCACCTGCTATTTGCAAATGATTGCCCAGTCTTTACTAAGGCTAATCTTTCTAACATTAATGCCATTATGATTATCACTAATGAGTTCTCTTTGCTCTCAGGTAAAGTTATTAACTTCGACAAGTCCAGCATTCACTTCAGCAGTAACCTTTCTGAAAATGCTTGTGATACTTTTAAACAAATCCTCAAAATCAGAAGCATGGACAAGAACGATAAATACTTGGGCACCCCACTTCTTCTTGGCCGATCTAAGGTAGATGCTTTTAAAAACATCTATGACAACTTTGGTCACAGGCTTAAAGGTTGGAACGGTAAGTCTCTAAACCAAGCTGGTAGATCCATAATGGTCAAGCATGTTCTTAACACCCTAGGTTCTTACCATATGAGTAATTTCAAAATCCCCAAGACTCTTTTGAAAAAAATGACCTCTCTCCAGAGAAAATTCTGGTGGGTCCATAAAAAAAATAAAGGATTTAATCCTATAGCTTGGAATAGTCCGTGTGAAACAAAAAATAGAGGTGCCTAGCCTTTAGAGATTTAGAACATTTAAACCATGCTTTACTTGCTAAATTTTCTTGGAGAGTCTGCACCAACAATGATCTTCTTTGTGTTAAGATTTTAAAAGCTAAATACTTTCCCAATGATACTCCATTCCACAATCACAGTAGAAACTATAATATTAGTTGGATTTGGGAAAGTACTCTCCAAGGCCTGGAAATAGTTAAGCATAATTCTAGATGGGGTGTTGGTGATGGTAGTAATGTCAGAATTTGTCTTGACATTTGGATCATAGGTCTCGATAATCCACCCACACCTAATCCCAACCATGCTAATCCATTTGCCTACCAATTTGTCTCAGAGCTTTTTATTCCTCACACTTTTGAGTGGAATCTGAATCTTATTTTTGATCTTTTCGATCAAAATACAGCTTCTAAGATTGTTCTTATGGGTCCTAGCTATAACCAGAAAGATCATCATATCTGGCCAACTAGCAAAATAGGTGATTTTTCTGTCAAAAGTGCTTATAATCTCATCCATAATCAATCTACAATCACTCATTCCCTCAATGATGTTAATCAAGATGTCTGGAAATCATTTTGGTCTTCTTTAGCACCACATAGAGTTAAACTCTTTATCTGGAAATGTCTCTTAAAGACATTGTTCCAACTAAAACTAAGGTAGGTCAATTCAAGGATATTGACATTGTCTGCTGATGAGTGCTAAAAAGTGCATATTTCTATATATTTTTCTTGGCATTTAACTCATCTTTTGTGCATTAATTCTACATTTTATCCCATATTCTGTATTTTCATTGTTTTCAAGAATAAATATTTTTATTAACTAATTTTGCATTTTTAGGTTGTAAATAAAGTTTGTATGAATTACGGAGCAAAAAGAGAAGAAAAGTGGTGGAAGCCAAGAGGAATCACACAAGGAAGCCGCGAAGAATGTTGTGCGCAAGACCAAAAGGATAAAACTGGGCTTGAAGAGGAAGAATTGTTCTTAAAGAAGATATGGGCTTGGCATACCCAAGGCCCAAAACCCTCACCCAAACCCATTTCCAATATCCATACCCGCCTTCATCTTCAGCCGTCAGATTGGATCATCTCAGCATCCTACGGTCGCTTCATCATAGTGCATCAAAATCTGAAGCTCCTGTCAAACACTATAGCACCTAACTCCATCTTGAGAAGTCAGTTTCGTTGTACTTCCGCATCCAATGATCGCTCCTCGCTTCCTTCCATCTCGCCGTTAGATCGATCCACCATCTCCACATCCCACGTCTCATCCTCGCTGTGCATCAACATTTGCTGTCCCCGACACACACCATAGTACCAAACACCTACATCCCAAGTCGAGCAGCAAACCAAACACTCCCTTCTTCCCAAAACCATCGATCTCATCTTCTCCCTCACCTCTGCAGAACCACCACTCCCTGCCACCACCTTCTCCACTGCCTCAGCCACCTGCCACAGCTACCATCACCATCCTACCACTCTAACAACCAAAACCCATCATTACCCTAGCCTTCTACCCATCTATTTCATCAATCTATCCTCTTTTCTATCTCTGAAACCCTAGGGGAGAGATTGATGAATTAGGTCGAGTTAGAAACGCAATTGGAAGGCATGGAGAGGAGCAGGAGAGTCAGAGAAGAAATGGGTCGACCTTCTTGAGTGATTTTTCACGTCAAATTAGGTAAAGTCGAACCCTAATTTCAACTGTTGAATTTGGGAATTTGGGGAAACCCTAAATTGATAAATTGGGTATAAATATGATGCGTGGGTGTGTGTTGTAACGATGCCTGGGCTAGCCAGAGCTTCACCCAAGAGGACTGGACTAGCCAGTGCCTCAACTGTGTTGTTTTGATTTGTTCTATCAATGCTCTGTTTATGTTCAATGTTTCAATTCCAGTTATTTAATGTGTTAAACATGTTCTAGTTTAATTTGCCAGGGTTTAGATGAAACCCTAGCTTAACATTTGTTAGTCATGCTCTTGTCAGTAGCCTTGATGTGTTTAAATGCTCATAGTGAAACTCCATCTTAGGGCTTCAACACTAGCCTTTCACATTGGATGTCAGGCATCCATTGTAGTTAGAATCATCTAGTGTTGCTGAACTGCAACTCATGCTTAATTTTATATATTGTTCTTTTGATTAATTGTGCTTTAGCTAGACAGTTAATGCTTAGTAGGAGTACCTTAGTTGTGATAGGAGATTTCATATCAAAATGAACCTTGCTATATAGAGGACTGACATCCCTCTTGCTAGTGGTTATAGAAAAACAAAGTTACTGTCAGTGATGAATAATCAGTGTGAGTTAGAGGTGGATTCAAAGACCTTGGTATTTTGTTTACATTTGTTTCCAAATTCTTGCTTCACTGTTTGCTTCTAAATTATATACTTCACTGCCTTTGGCTCATTGCCATTGTAACTGTCATTTTCCACTGTCACTCTTTGCTTCATTAGTTCACTGCTCAGAGAATTAGCTTAGGAAACTTCAACTCACACCCTAGTCCCTGTGGATTCGACCCGTATTTGCACAAGCTACAACCGACACCGTGCACTTGCGGTTATAACATGTAGGCTTCTGATTCTCTTATTTTACACACATTCCCAAGCCTACCAAGTTTTTGGCGCCGCTGCCGGGGACTGGTGTTGTGTAGTTGAAAGAAAAAAAAAATTGTGCTCTTGCTTTTCTGTTTTCAAACTTAGCTGTAACTTAGCTTGTTTAGTGTAAGTTAGTATAACTGTTTTAGCTGCTTTAGCTGTAACTTAGTCTGTAACTTAGTATGTAATTCCTGCATCTCTAACTTAGCCTTGGTGTCTTTAGCTGTAACTTAGTCTGTAACTTTTGCATCATATCTGCATCATCTGCATCTGCATCTGTAGCTTAGCCTGCATCTGTTCAATTTCCATTTGCATCTGCATCTGCATATTATCCTGCATGCATGCTCTATAGATTTAGCTTAGCCTGCATATTAGTGTTCCGTTTGGTCACTACATCTGTAGCTGCATATTATCTATCAAGCATCTTGGCCTTTCCAACTACAGCTGCAAACTTCACTGCTTTATGCATTTTTCCTTTTTTTTTTCCTGCCTTTTCTGTGTACTGATCACACACAATGAGTTTCAGGTAGTTGGTGCTGCTGCTGTTTGTCTTTTGTTGCTGTGGAGTTGCTGCTGCTGGTGCTGAGCCTCTGGTGCTCTTGTTGTTGTTGCTGCAGCTGTGCTGCTACTCTTTCTTCTTCTTCCTGTTGCTGCTGCACTGAACTACTTGCTGCTGGTTCTACTTGCTGCTGTGCTGTGGCTGAACTGATGCTGCTGCTGCTGTCAACTCCTGCTTTTGTTACAGCCAGCCTCTGGTGCTGCTGCTTTTTTCTGTGTTGTTGCTGCTGCTGTCTTGCTGCCTCCTGATGCTGCTTCTTCTTCTTGTTGTTGTTGCTGATGAGCCTCTGGTGCTCTTGCTGAAGCTGTTGTTGCTGTGAACCAAGCCCAACTGGCCTGTGCAACTGCAATTACTGAGCAGCTGGGCTGTGCTAATTAGTAATCCTAAACCCATCAGTAAACCCAATTTTTGGGCTTGTAATTTTAAGACTAAACTGTGGGCATGTATTTAAGCTGAACTGTGGGCTTATTTTGTTTCTGAACTGTGGGTTTCAACCCTGAAATTTGAATTTCTGAACTCTGGGCTTGACCCAAATTAAAATTGGAAAAATAATTTTTAAGCCCAACTGGGCCTCGAATTTTGGCTATTCTGTTAGCCCAAAATCAAACTGAAACTGAACTTCTGGGCTCCTGAACCCAAACAGTTGGACCTCTTCTTTTTCAAAACCTTTTGCTGGGCTCAATTCAAACTAATTCGTTGGGCTTCACTTCACACAAGTTGTGGGCTGTTTTCAAATTTTTAGTGGGATGTGCATTCTTCCACCAATGTGGGCTTGCTCCCGATTTTAAAACCAAATTTTTCTTTTCAAAACCCATTAAAAACCAAATGTTTTTCTCCCATAAAAACCAAAGTTTTCCAAATGTTTCCCTAAAAACCAAATTTTTTCTTTTTCCCATCAAAACCAAATGTCTCCCGACAAAACCAAATTTTTCCCAAAAAGTCCAATCCCATTAAAAACAAAATTTTCTTGTATAGAATCTAGTAGATAGTTTCTTAGTTAAATCTTTTGTTTCTTTTGTACATATTTTGCTAATACAATGTGACTCTTAACTGAAATATGTTGGATTTTTGCCTTGAATAACGGAGTTCTAATTTTGCTTTCGCCGTCAAATCGGGTATTCTCTTTCCTTTTTCTCTACTCAGCATAATCCTCTTCGTATGTTATAATTCTTTTCATATTTTGAAACATTGAGGACAATGTTTAGTTTAGGTTTGGGGGTATGGTATAGATACCACGATCACATGCTATAATTGAAAACTGAACTCTTTCTTTTTGGAAAAAAAAAAAAATCAAAAAATCAAAAAACAAAATTAAAAAAATAGAAAATGATAAAAACATAAAAATGGAGCTCATTTACCTTGAAATGTTGACTCTTGTGCAGGTATGTAAACATAAGGATTCTTAGTCTAGATATTTAGGCACCCTGATTCTAGCACAATTCACATAGTGATAAGAAACTTGCACGCGCACGATCTACCAATACATGTATAGCCTCATCCTTGAAGTGTTCTATCGGAAGTTTTAGTTGCCAATCACTTTAGAATACTGAACGAAACTTGACTAGCTTGTTCTTTGGTTGGTTGGGATAGAAGGTGGAGGTTACATTAAGAAAGACAACCATCGAATTTAACTGGGTGCATCAAAAAGGGCTACCTCTTGCAAAGTGTCATGTAATTTTTGTTTCTTTTTGCTTATGTATCAAAAGAGTTACCATGTTGTAATTTTTTTTTCAAAAAAAAAAAAAACGATGTATATATTCAGAAAAAAAAAATCAAAAAAAAAAATTCAAGTATTTATCAATTCCATATGTGTCATGTAAAGACAATAGTTCTCTCTTGTTCCAAAATAAAAGAGTAGTCAATGTAAATAAGAGTCATGTAAAGAGTCATCTTTTGTGTTTTTGTGTTATAAGCAAGGAAGGGTGTATGCCATTGATGTACAACGCGAGTAATTGTGAAATACCTCCAACTCATTCACAATTCTCGTAAAGTCCGGACAGCTAGCTAGATTTCGACCTCGGTTCTTAGCCTGAGAAACTATCTCTTGGTGATTAGTAGTCATAACATCCGATCTTTCTTTACACATGTGTAGATACACTTTACACTCTTATCACATGTCTTTATTTGTTATCAGTGCTAGGATTGTGCCTTTGATAGCTAGATTGACATCTCCATTTTGCTGTGAGCTTCTACTGTCTTGCACATGTACATTTCATGGAATCTGAGCTTATATTTTGTCCTAGAACTTTGTAGGTACGTTCTAAGCAAACCTTCACGAGACTTCGACTGTCACTAGGGACACTTAGTGGTTAAAAGGCTTATTGCATTCCCTAAATGCATTCGAGAGACCAGCGACAGTGGTATAGGTAGGATTTCCTTAGTTTTGTTTTACTTGAGGACAAGTAAAATTCAGGTTTGGGGGTATTTGATGAGTGCTAAAAAGTGCATATTTCTATATATTTTTCTTGGCATTTAACTCATCTTTTGTGCATTAATTCTACATTTTATCCCATATTCTGTATTTTCATTGTTTTCAAGAATAAATATTTTTATTAATTAATTTTGCATTTTTAGGTTGTAAATAAAGTTTGGATGAATTACGGAGCAAAAAGAGCAGAAAAGTGGTGGAAGCCAAGAGGAATCACACAAGGAAGCCGCGAAGAATGTTGTGCGCAAGACCAAAAGGCTAGAACTGGGCTTGAAGAGGAAGAATTGTTCTTAAAGAAGATATGGGCTTGGCATACCCAAGGCCCAAACCCTCACCCAAACCCATTTCCAATATCCATACCCGCCTTCATCTTCAGCCGTCAGATTGGATCATCTCAGCATCCTACGGTCGCTTCATCATAGTGCATCAAAATCTGAAGCTCCTGTCAAACACTATAGCACCTAACTCCATCTTGAGCCGTCATTTCGTTGTACTTCCGCATCCAACGGTCGCTCCTCGCTTCCTTCCATCTCGCCGTTAGATCGATCCACCATCTCCACATCCCACGTCTCATCCTCGCTGTGCATCAACATTTGCTGTCCCCGACACACACCATAGTACCAAACACCTACATCCCAAGTCGAGCAGCAAACCAAACACTCCCTTCTTCCCAAAACCATCGATCTCATCTTCTCCCTCACCTCTGCAGAACCACCACTCCCTGCCACCACCTTCTCCACTGCCTCAGCCACCTGCCACAGCTACCATCACCATCCTACCACTCTAACAACCAAAACCCATCATTACCCTAGCCTTCTACCCATCTATTTCATCAATCTCTCCTTTTTCTATCTCAAACCCTAGGGAGAGATTGATGAATTAGGTCGAGTTAGAAACGCAATTGGAAGGCATGGAGAGGAGCAGGAGAGTCAGAGAAGAAATGGGTCGACCTTCTTGAGTGATTTGTCACGTCAAATTAGGTAAAGTCGAACCCTAATTTCAACTGTTGAATTTGGGAATTTGGGGAACCCTAAATTGATAAATTGGGTATAAATATGATGTGTGGGTGTGTGTTGTAACGATGCCTGGGCTAGCCAGAGCTTCACCCAAGAGGACTGGACTAGCCAGTGCCTCAACTGTGTTGTTTTGATTTGTTCTATCAATGCTCTGTTTATGTTCAATGTTTCAATTCCAGTTATTTAATGTGTTAAACATGTTCTAGTTTAATTTGCCAGGGTTTAGATGAAACCCTAGCTTAACATTTGTTATTCATGCTCTTGTCAGTAGCCTGATGTGTTTAAATGCTCATAGTGAAACTCCATCTTAGGGCTTCAACACTAGCCTTTCACATTGGATGTCAGGCATCCATTGTAGTTAGAATCATCTAGTGTTGCTGAACTGCAACTCATGCTTAATTTTATATATTGTTCTTTTGATTAATTGTGCTTTAGCTAGACAGTTAATGCTTAGTAGGAGTACCTTAGTTGTGATAGGAGATTTCATATCAAAATGACCCTTGCTATATAGAGGATTGACATCCCTCTTGCTAGTGGTTATAGAAAAACAAAGTTACTGTCAGTGATGAATAATCAGTGTGAGTTAGAGGTGGATTCAAAGACCTTGGTATTTTGTTTACATTTGTTTCCAAATTCTTGCTTCACTGTTTGCTTCTAAATTCTATACTTCACTGCCTTTGGCTCATTGCCATTGTAACTGTCATTTGCCACTGTCACTCTTTGCTTCATTAGTTCACTGCTCAGAGAATTAGCTTAGGAAACTTCAACTCACACCCTAGTCCCTGTGGAT
Organism: Papaver somniferum; assembly: GCF_003573695.1. Taxonomy (NCBI): domain Eukaryota; kingdom Viridiplantae; phylum Streptophyta; class Magnoliopsida; order Ranunculales; family Papaveraceae; genus Papaver; species Papaver somniferum. The sequence goes on along the minus strand of NC_039364.1, from coordinate 71,409,703 downwards.
TCGACCCGTATTTCACAAGCTACAACCGACACCGTGCACTTGCGGTTATAACATGTAGGCTTCTGATTCTCTTATTTTACACACATTCCCAAGCCTACCAAGTTTTTGGCGCCGCTGCCGGGGACTGGTGCTGTGTAGTTGAAAAAAAAAAAATTGTGCTCTTGCTTTTCTGTTTTCAAACTTAGCTGTAACTTAGCTTGTTTAGTGTAAGTTAGTATAACTGTTTTAGCTGCTTTAGCTGTAACTTAGTATGTAATTCCTGCATCTCTAACTTAGCCTTGGTGTCTTTAGCTGTAACTTAGTCTGTAACTTTTGCATCATATCTGCATCATCTGCATCTGCAGCTTAGCCTGCATCTGTTCCATTTCCATTTGCATCTGCATCTGCATATTATCCTGCATGCCTGCTCTATAGATTTAGCTTAGCCTGCATATTAGTGTTCCGTTTGGTCACTATATCTGTAGCTGCATATTATCTGTCAAGCATCTTGGCCTTCCAACTACAGCTGCAAACTGCACTGCTTTATGCATTTTCTTTTTTTTTCCCTCCTTTTCTGTGTACTGATCACACACAATGAGTGTCAGGTAGTTGGTGCTGCTGCTGTTTGTCTTCTGTTGCTGTGGAGTTGCTGCTGCTGGTGCTGAGCCTCTGGTGCTCTTCTTGTTGTTGCTGCAGCTGTGCTGCTACTCTTTCTTCTTCTTCCTGTTGCTGCTGCACTGAACTACTTGCTGCTGGTGCTACTTGCTGCTGTGCTGTGGCTGAACTGATGCTGCTGCTGCTGTCAACTCCTGCTTTTGCTACAGCCAGCCTCTGGTGCTGCTGCTGTTTTCTGTGTGTTGCTGCTGCTGTCTTGCTGCCTCCTGCTGCTTCTTCTTCTTGTTGTTGTTGCTGATGAGCCTCTGGTGCTCTTGCTGAAGTTGTTGTTGCTGTGAACCAAGCCCAACTGGGCTGTGCAACTGCAATTACTGAGCAGCTGGGCTGTGCTAACTAGTAAGCCTAAACCCATCAGTAAACCCAATTTTGGGCTTGTAATTTTAAGACTAAACTGTGGGCCTGTATTTAAGCTGAACTGTGGGCTTATTTTGTTTCTGAACTGTGGGTTTCAACCCTGAAATTTGAATTTCTGAACTCTGGGCTTGACCCAAATTAAAATTGGAAAAAAATTTTTAAGCCCAACTGGGCCTCGAATTTTGGCTATTCTGTTAGCCCAAAACCAAACTGAAACTGAACTTCTGGGCTCCTGAACCCAAACAGTTGGACCTCTTCTTTTTCAAAACCTTTTGCTGGGCTCAATTCAAACTAATTCGTTGGGCTTCACTTCACACAAGTTGTGGGCTGTTTTCAAATTTTAGTGGGCTGTGCATTCTTCCACCAATGTGGGCTTGCTCCCGATTTTAAAACCAAATTTTTCTTTTCAAAACCCATTAAAAACCAAATGTTTTTCTCCCATAAAAACCAAAGTTTTCCAAATGTTTCCCTAAAAACCAAAAATTTCTTTTTCCCATCAAACCAAATGTCTCCCGACAAAACCAAATTTTTCCCAAAAAGTCCAATCCCATTAAAAACCAAATTTTCTTGTATAGAATCTAGTAATAGTTTCTTAGTTAAATCTTTTGTTTCTTTTGTACATATTTTGCTAATCCAATGTGACTCTTAACTGAAATATGTTGGATTTTTGCCTTGAATAACGGAGTTCTAATTTTGCTTTCGCCGTCAAATCGGTATTCTCTTTCCTTTTTCTCTACTCAGCATAATCCTCTTCGTATGTTATAATTCTTTTCATATTTTGAAACATTGAGGACAATGTTTAGTTTAGGTTTGGGGGTATGGTATAGATACCACGATCACATGCTATAATTGAAAACTGAACTCTTTCTTTTTGAAAAAAAAAAAATAAAAAAAAAAAAAAATTAAAAAAAATAGAAAATGATAAAAACATAAAAATGGAGCTCATTTACCTTGAAATGTTGACTCTTGTGCAGGTATGTAAACATAAGGATTCTTAGTCTAGATATTTAGGCACCCTGATTCTAGCACAATTCACATAGTGATAAGAAACTTGCACGCGCACGATCTACCAATACATGTATAGCCTCATCCTTGAAGTGTTCTATCGGAAGTTTTAGTTGCCAATCACTTTAAATACTGAACGAAACTTGACTAGCTTGTTCTTTGGTTGGTTGGGATAGAAGGTGGAGGTTACATTAAGAAAGACAACCATCGAATTTAACTGGGTGCATCAAAAAGGGCTACCTCTTGCAAAGTGTCATGTATTTTTGTTTCTTTTTGCTTATGTATCAAAAGAGTTACCATGTTGTAAATTTTTTTTCAAAAAAAAAAAAAACGATGTATATATTCAGAAAAAAAAAATCAAAAAAAAAAAATTCAAGTATTTATCAATTCCATATGTGTCATGTAAAGACAATAGTTCTCTCTTGTTCCAAAAATAAAAGAGATTAGTCAATGTAAATAAGAGTCATGTAAAGAGTCATCTTTTGTGTTTTTGTGTTATAAGCAAGGAAGGGTGTATGCCATTGATGTACAACGCGAGTAATTGTGAATTACCTCCAACTCATTCACAATTCTCGTAAAGTCCGGACAGCTAGCTAGATTTCGACCTCGGTTCTTAGCCTGAGAAACTATCTCTTGGTGATTAGTAGTCATAACATCCGATCTTTCTTTAGACATGTGTAGATACACTTTACACTCTTATCACATGTCTTTATTTGTTATCAGTGCTAGGATTGTGCCTTTGATAGCTAGATTGACATCTCCATTTTGCTGTGAGCTTCTACTGTCTTGCACATGTTACATTTCATGGAATCTGAGCTTATATTTTGTCCTAGAACTTTGTAGGTACGTTCTAAGCAAACCTTCACGAGACTTCGACTTGTCTACTAGGGACACTTAGTGGTATAAAAGGCTTATTGCATTCCCTAAATGCATTCGAGAGACCAGCGACAGTGGTATAGGTAGGATTTCCTTAGTTTTGTTTTACTTGAGGACAAGTAAAATTCAGGTTTGGGGGTATTTGATGAGTGCTAAAAAGTGCATATTTCTATATATTTTTCTTGGCATTTAACTCATCTTTTGTGCATTAATTCTACATTTTATCCCTTATTCTGTATTTTCATTGTTTTCAAGAATAAATATTTTTATTAATTAATTTTGCATTTTTAGGTTGTAAATAAAGTTTGGATGAATTACGGAGCAAAAAGAGCAGAAAAGTGGTGGTAGCCAAGAGGAATCACACAAGGAAGCCGCGAAGAATGTTGTGCGCAAGACCAAAAGGCTAGAACTGGGCTTGAAGAGGAAGAATTGTTCTTAAAGAAGATATGGGCTTGGCATACCCAAGGCCCAAAACCCTCACCCAAACCCATTTCCAATATCCATACCCGCCTTCATCTTCAGCCGTCAGATTGGATCATCTCAGCATCCTACGGTCGCTTCATCATAGTGCATCAAAATCTGAAGCTCCTGTCAAACACTATAGCACCTAACTCCATCTTGAGCCGTCAGTTTCGTTGTACTTCCGCATCCAACGATCGCTCCTCGCTTCCTTCCATCTCGCCGTTAGATCGATCCACCATCTCCACATCCCACGTCTCATCCTCGCTGTGCATCAACATTTGCTGTCCCCGACACACACCATAGTACCAAACACCTACATCCCAAGTCGAGCAGCAAACCAAACACTCCCTTCTTCCCAAAACCATCGATCTCATCTTCTCCCTCACCTCTGCAGAACCACCACTCCCTGCCACCACCTTCTCCACTGCCTCAGCCACCTGCCACAGCTACCATCACCATCCTACCACTCTAACAACCAAAACACATCATTACCCTAGGCTTCTACCCATCTATTTCATCAATCTCTCCTATTTTCTATCTCTCAAACCCTAGGGGAGAGATTGATGAATTAGGTCGAGTTAGAAACGCAATTGGAAGGCATGGAGAGGAGCAGGAGAGTCAGAGAAGAAACGGGTCGACCTTCTTGAGTGATTTGTCACGTCAAATTAGGTAAAGTCGAACCCTAATTTCAACTGTTGAATTTGGGAATTTGGGGAACCCTAAATTGATAAATTGGGTATAAATATGATGTGTGGGTGTGTGTTGTAACGATCCCTGGGCTAGCCAGAGCTTCACCCAAGAGGACTGGACTAGCCAGTGCCTCAACTGTGTTGTTTTGATTTGTTCTATCAATGCTCTGTTTATGTTCAATGTTTCAATTCCAGTTATTTAATGTGTTAAACATGTTCTAGTTTAATTTTCCAGGGTTTAGATGAAACCCTAGCTTAACATTTGTTATTCATGCTCTTGTCAGTAGCCTTGATGTGTTTAAATGCTCATAGTGAAACTCCATCTTAGGGCTTCAACACTAGCCTTTCACATTGGATGTCAGGCATCCATTGTAGTTAGAATCACCTAGTGTTGCTGAACTGCAACTCATGCTTAATTTTATATATTGTTCTTTTGATTAATTGTGCTTTAGCTAGACAGTTAATGCTTAGTAGGAGTACCTTAGTGGTGATAGGAGATTTCATATCAAAATGACCCTTGCTATATAGAGGATTGACATCCCTCTTGCTAGTGGTTATAGAAAAACAAAGTTACTGTCAGTGATGAATAATCAGTGTGAGTTAGAGGTGGATTCAAAGACCTTGGTATTTTGTTTACATTTGTTTCCAAATTCTTGCTTCACTGTTTGCTTCTAAATTCTATACTTCACTGCCTTTGGCTCATTGCCATTGTAACTTTCATTTGCCACTGTCACTCTTTGCTTCATTAGTTCACTGCTCAGAGAATTAGCTTAGGAAACTTCAACTCACACCCTAGTCCCTGTGGATTCGACCCGTATTTTCACAAGCTACAACCGACACCGTGCACTTGCTGTTATAACATGTAGGCTTCTGATTCTCTTATTTTACACACATTCCCAAGCCTACCAAGTTTTTGGCGCCGCTGCCGGGGACTGGTGCTGTGTAGTTGAAAGAAAAAAAAATTGTGCTCTTGCTTTTCTGTTTTCAAACTTAGCTGTAACTTAGCTTGTTTAGTGTAAGTTAGTATAACTGTTTTAGCTGCTTTAGCTGTAACTTAGTATGTAATTCCTGCATCTCTAACTTAGCCTTGGTGTCTTTAGCTGTAACTTAGTCTGTAACTTTTGCATCATATCTGCATCATCTGCATCTGCAGCTTAGCCTGCATCTGTTCCATTTCCATTTGCATCTGCATCTGCATATTATCCTACATGCCTGCTCTATAGATTTAGCTTAGCCTGCATATTAGTGTTCCGTTTGGTCACTATATCTGTAGCTGCATATTATCTGTCAAGCATCTTGGCCTTTCCAACTACAGCTGCAAACTGCACTGCTTTATGCAGTTTTCTTTTTTTTTCCCTTCCTTTTCTGTGTACTGATCACACACAATGAGTGTCAGGTAGTTGGTGCTGCTGCTGTTTGTCTTCTGTTGCTGTGGAGTTGCTGCTGCTGGTGCTGAGCCTCTGGTGCTCTTCTTGTTGTTGCTGCAGCTGTGCTGCTACTCTTTCTTCTTCTTCCTGTTGCTGCTGCACTGAACTACTTGCTGCTGGTGCTACTTGCTGCTGTGCTGTGGCTGAACTGATGCTGCTGCTGCTGTCAACTCCTGCTTTTGTTACAGCCAGCCTCTGGTGCTGCTGCTGTTTTCTGTGTTGTTGCTGCTGCTGTCTTGCTGCCTCCTGCTGCTTCTTCTTCTTGTTGTTGTTGTTGCTGATGAGCCTCTGGTGCTCTTGCTGAAGTTGTTGTTGCTGTGAACCAAGCCCAACTGGGCTGTGCAACTGCAATTACTGAGCATCTGGGATGTGCTAACTAGTAAGCCTAAACCCATCAGTAAACCCAATTTTTGGGCTTGTAATTTTAAGACTAAACTGTGGGCCTGTATTTAAGCTGAACTGTGGGCTTATTTTGTTTCTGAATTGTGGGTTTCAACCCTGAAATTTGAATTTTTGAACTCTGGGCTTGACCCAAATTAAAATTGGAAAAATAATTTTTAAGCCCAACTGGGCCTCGAATTTTGGCTATTCTGTTAGCCCAAAACCAAACTGAAACTGAACTTCTGGGCTCCTGAACCCAAACAGTTGGACCTCTTCTTTTTCAAAACCTTTTGCTGGGCTCAATTCAAACTAATTCGTTGGGCTTCACTTCACACAAGTTGTGGGCTGTTTTCAAATTTTTAGTGGGCTGTGCATTCTTCCACCAATGTGGGCTTGCTCCCGATTTTAAAACCAAATTTTTCTTTTCAAAACCCATTAAAAACCAAATGTTTTTCTCCCATAAAAACCAAAGTTTTCCAAATGTTTCCCTAAAAACCAAAAATTTTCTTTTTCCCATCAAAACCAAATGTCTCCCGACAAAACCAAATTTTTCCCAAAAAGTCCAATCCCATTAAAAACCAAATTTTCTTGTATAGAATCTAGTAAATAGTTTCTTAGTTAAATCTTTTGTTTCTTTTGTACATATTTTGCTAATACAATGTGACTCTTAACTGAAATATGTTGGATTTTTGCCTTGAATAACGGAGTTCTAATTTTGCTTTCGTCGTCAAATCGTGTATTCTCTTTCCTTTTTCTCTACTCAGCATAATCCTCTTTGTATGTTATAATTCTTTTCATATTTTGAAACATTGAGGACAATGTTTAGTTTAGGTTTTGGGGTATGGTATAGATACCACGATCACATGCTATAATTGAAAACTATACTCTTTCTTTTTGAAAAAAAAAAATCAAAAAAAAAAAAATTAAAAAAAATAGAAAATGATAAAAACATAAAAATGGAGCTCATTTACCTTGAAATGTTGACTCTTGTGCAGGTATGTAAACATAAGGATTCTTAGTCTAGATATTTAGGCACCCTGATTCTAGCACAATTCACATAGTGATAAGAAACTTGCACGCGCACGATCTACCAATACATGTATAGCCTCATCCTTGAAGTGTTCTATCGGAAGTTTTAGTTGCCAATCACTTTAAAATACTGAACGAAACTTGACTAGCTTGTTCTTTGGTTGGTTGGGATAGAAGGTGGAGGTTACATTAAGAAAGACAACCATCGAATTTAACTGGGTGCATCAAAAAAGGGCTACCTCTTGCAAAGTGTCATGTTATTTTTGTTTCTTTTTGCTTATGTATCAAAAGAGTTACCATGTTGTAAATTTTTTTTCAAAAAAAAAAACGATGTATATATTCAGAAAAAAAAAAATCAAAAAAAAAAAAAAAATTCAAGTATTTATCAATTCCATATGTGTCATGTAAAGACAATAGTTCTCTCTTGTTCCAAAAATAAAAGAGAGTAGTCAATGTAAATAAGAGTCATGTAAAGAGTCATCTTTTGTGTTTTTGTGTTATAAGCAAGGAAGGGTGTATGCCATTGATGTACAACGCGAGTAATTATGAATTACCTCCAACTCATTCACAATTCTCGTAAAGTCCGGACAGCTAGCTAGATTTCGACCTCGGTTCTTAGCCTGAGAAACTATCTCTTGGTGATTAGTAGTCATAACATCCGATCTTTCTTTAGACATGTGTAGATACACTTTACACTCTTATCACATGTGTTTATTTGTTATCAGTGCTAGGATTGTGCCTTTGATAGCTAGATTGACATCTCCATTTTGCTGTGAGCTTCTACTGTCTTGCACATGTCACATTTCATGGAATCTGAGCTTATATTTTGTCCTAGAACTTTGTAGGTACGTTCTAAGCAAACCTTCACGAGACTTCAACTCGTCCACTAGGGAAACTTAGTGGTATAAAAGGCTTATTGCATTTGCTAAATGCATTCGAGAGACCAGCGACAATGGTATAGGTAGGATTTCCTTAGTTTTGTTTTACTTGAGGACAAGTAAAATTCAGGTTTGGGGGTATTTGATGAGTGCTAAAAAGTGCATATTTCTATATATTTTTCTTGGCATTTAACTCATCTTTTGTGCATTAATTCTACATTTTATCCCTTATTCTGTATTTTCATTGTTTTCAAGAATAAATATTTTTATTAATTAATTTTGCATTTTTAGGTTGTAAATAAAGTTTGGATGAATTACGGAGCAAAAAGAGCAGAAAAGTGGTGGAAGCCAAGAGGAATCACACAAGGAAGCCGCGAAGAATGTTGTGCGCAAGACCAAAAGGCTAGAACTGGGCTTGAAGAGGAAGAATTGTTCTTAAAGAAGATATGGGCTTGGCATACCCAAGGCCCAAAACTCTCACCCAAACCTATTTCCAATATCCATACCCGCCTTCATCTTCAGCCGTCAGATTGGATCATCTCAGCATCCTACGGTCGCTTCATCATAGTGCATCAAAATCTGAAGCTCCTGTCAAACACTATAGCACCTAACTCCATCTTGAGCCGTCAGTTTCGTTGTACTTCCGCATCCAACGATCGCTCCTCGCTTCCTTCCATCTCGCCGTTAGATCGATCCACCATCTCCACATCCCACGTCTCATCCTCGCTGTGCATCAACATTTGTTGTCCCCGACACACACCATAGTACCAAACACCTACATCCCAAGTCGAGCAGAAAACCAAACACTCCCTTCTTCCCAAAACCATCGATCTCATCTTCTCCCTCACCTCTGCAAAACCACCACTCCCTGCCACCACCTTCTCCACTGCCTCAGCCACCTGCCACAGCTACCATCACCATCCTACCACTCTAACAACCAAAACCCATCATTTCCCTAGCCTTCTACCCATCTATTTCATCAATCTCTCCTCATTTATGAATTAGGTCGAGTTGGAAACGCAATTGGAAGGCATGGAGAGGAGCAGGAGAGTCAGAGAAGAAATGGGTCGACCTTCTTGAGTGATTTGTCACGTCAAATTAGGTAAAGTCGAACCCTAATTTCAACTGTTGAATTTGGGAATTTGGGGAAACCCTAAATTGATAAATTGGGTATAAATATGATGTGTGGGTGTGTGTTGTAACGATGCCTGGGCTAGCCAGAGCTTCACCAAGAGGACTGGACTAGCCAGTGCCTCAACTGTGTTGTTTTGATTTGTTCTATCAATGCTCTGTTTATGTTCAATGCTTCAATTCCAGTTATTTAATGTGTTAAACATGTTCTAGTTTAATTTTCCAGGGTTTAGATGAAACCCTAGCTTAACATTTGTTATTCATGCTCTTGTCAGTAACTTTGATGTGTTTAAATGCTCATAGTGAAACTCCATCTTAGGGCTTCAACACTAGCCTTTCACATTGGATGTCAGGCATCCATTGTAGTTATAATCATCTAGTGTTGCTGAACAGCAACTCATGCTTAATTTTATATATTGTTCTTTTGATTAATTGTGCTTTAGCTAGACAGTTAATGCTTAGGAGGAGTACCTTAGTTGTGATAGGAGATTTCATATCAAAATGACCCTTGCTATATAGAGGATTGACATCCCTCTTGCTAGTGGTTATAGAAAAACAAAGTTACTGTCAGTGATGAATAATCAGTGTGAGTTAGAGGTGGATTCAAAGACCTTGGTATTTTGTTTACATTTGTTTCCAAATTCTTTCTTCACTGTTTGCTTCTAAATTCTATACTTCACTGCCTTTGGCTCATTTCCATTGTAACTGTCATTTGCCACTGTCACTCTTTGCTTCATTAGTTCACTGCTCAGAGAATTAGCTTAGGAAACTTCAACTCACACCCTAGTCCCTGTGGATTCGACCCGTATTTGCACAAGCTACAACCGACACCGTGCACTTGCGGTTATAACATGTAGGCTTCTTATTCTCTTATTTTACACACATTCCCAAGCCTACCATCTGCTCTCTTTGCAACCGAGACCATGAATCTCTTCAACATCTTCTTTTAGATTGCAGTTTTGCTAAAAGTGTCTGGATGGATATGAATATCAATGCCAGCAACATCCAAAGTAGTGGAACCAACATTAGTAATTAGATTTATTCTTGGTTTATTAATTCTAACAATGCAGGTATTGCAGGGGATGAGGACTACGACCAACACTAGACTCAACGCCTTATGTTTACAGCTTGAATGATTTGGAAAGAGAGATGTTCTCACATATTTCAAGATAAATCCCTCAATCGAAAATCTATTGTTTTCAAAATTCATCAAATGCTTAACACCTCTTGTAATAGTCATGTTAATAGTCCTGTTAATAATAACGATTCTAGTAACATCTGGTCTCCCCCGCCAGTTAACTTTCTGAAATTTAACTCTGATGCTTCTTTTGATGATAATACTAAAAATGTTGGAGTATGTCTAATATGTCGTGACTTTACAGGTATAGTTAGAGGAGTTAGAGGAGTCAGAGGCGTCCACTTCTATGGAGCACTAGATCCTGAGAACGGAGAATGTATGGTGTTAAGAGAAGCTGCCACATAGGCATATGAGATGCAAGCTACAAAAGTTCTTTTTGAATCAGAATGTTTTAATCTAGTTCAAAGATGCTTCTCCTAGTGTTCACTGGTGGAATAGGAGAATTGTAAATCAAATAAAGCATATTTTATCTAAGTTTCAAATGTGGGACTGTAACTATGTTAATAGACTTGGTAATGGAACAGCAGATGCTCTAGCAAAGGAAATTAGGAAAACTATGACTAATATAGATTGTAAAGATGGTTTTTATTCTTTCTTGGATACTCATATCAGCAGAGATGTTGCTAACTCTATTGCTCCTCTCTTTTAATCTTTATTATATTTCTCTCTTGCATTAAAAAAAAAAAGACTATTACTCAGATATCCACCTTTATATTTTTGAGACTAAGTTGTACGACTACCTGGAATTTAAAAATTGCATAGAAGAAGTTTCGAGTCAATCTTTTCTTGTTAAATATCTCGAAATATGATTCAAAGCAATAGTCATTCATATACTTGATGAAGTTAGGTAAGAACAATTTATTGTTTATGAACTAAATTATGATTCAGGTTAATCATTTGAAAATAGCCCGAGCAATGGTATTCGTCATTGATGTCATTTGTAATGTTTCGAATTGATTAGAAAAGAGTAATATAACTACAGAAACTCTGGATACAGGGACGGTACACGTACCATCGTAACTATATTGGTTCCGTATCATTGGTATGCATACCCCGTACGTTTACCGGCATAACACTAGTTCGGTAACGAGTCATGGTACATGTACCCAATACGCATACCAAAACATCCTGGGTTCGTGAATTGGCTTATGGTACACGTACCCAGTACGCATACCAAAAGAACTTGAGTTTGGAAATTGACTTATGGTACACGTACCCAGTATGCGTACCAAAATAATCTGTCCGAGAACTGCCTTAAGGGTACACATACCCGGTACACATACCTTGGGAGAATGAGTTCATGAATTGGGTCTAGTATAGTACTCGGTATACGTACTTACCCTGCTGAATATTTTCAGATGCATTCAAACTATTTCTACAATATGTTTGGCATATTTGATCACTTAATCACTTGTGATTGTGCATCAGGATTAAAGTATAGAGTGTTAAATGATTATGGATAAGATTATGGTCCAAATAGTTAACCTACCATGAACTATCGTTATACACGGTTCGGTTACGGCTAGCCATAATGTATATTCTACTATGTGATTTCAAGTCACATGCTTACGTGAAATCCTAATCATAGTTTCATCTAAACAGGGAAAGTGTTTGCTTGAATCTTAAGCGAACTTCGATCTAAAGTCTTTAAATAAAGAGACTCAAACAATTGGGATAAACAATCCCTGACACATTCGTGTGTCCTGGTTGTATGCTAGAGTTGTCCTCTATTAACCTAAGTTTCCTATGTAAAATAAAATTAGGTTAACGACTTAAAGACTTCACTTATGGATTCACGAAGCCAGATACGACTATCTTTTACCTTGATAGTTCGTGTATCATGATCTTGCTTTCTGTTATCGAGATTTTCGTACACTTTTTCAGGCAAGATAGATAGTAATCACAACATTTTTACATCTCAGACTTTGTGATTCCACAAGATACATATCTGATAACGATTCTTAATTGAACATATCTAAGATTGTTCTTGTGAGATGAACAGTAATCTAGGATGCTCTTCATGAGTCATAGGTACCGGATGTTAGAGCATAGTTCGGTTGAACCCACCAAGCATTGGTATGTCAAGTTTGGTTGTCATATTTTAGTGAATCAAAACTCATTTAAAGAGTTGCTTGATTATGAACTAGAGTCAACTTCGTATAGGTTAGATTGAAAGTATTAGGATATGAGACACTACAAATATTGCGAAGACTTGAAGAAGTGAAGAAGTAAGAAGCTACAACGACAACATCATCCTTCCACTTGAGCTTAGTGATATTTGACTTGAACTGTTTCATTCCCTAACGTATCTTTCAAGTCGTGCATATTGAAAACAAAACTGCGAAGCATGAACACTCTAGATAGACATAGTATTAAGGAATACAATACGAGGTTTATTGCTTAACCATTAAACTTTGTAGATAAGACATCGGCATAATCGTTTAAATGCTATTGTGATTATGTATGGGTATGAGGTGAGGATTTCATCCTAGAAAACAATGTTTTACATGTGTTTTAAGGAAGTAAATTCATGAACTTGTTTTGTGAATCGAAAAGGAAATCGTCAAGGAGTTATTGGTATTGTTATTCATTGCATATCTTGTGAACAACCAATATGTGTGATTAGTATAACCGCTCATGACTTGTTTGTGTTCTTGGTAAAACTATTCACAAAGTCCTGACTTTTGTATTGGTATGACTTTTATTAGTGAAACCGATCTTTAGTAATCACCTGAGATGGTATGATCGAGTTTGTGATTTTGTGTATCACCGACTCTGGGTAAAGGGGAACCGATCCTAGTAATAGGTGCAACACATCACAAAGGGGAATCAATCCTTGTATTTGCAACATGTTTTAGCAGAAAGGGGAACCGATCCTATGGACATGTGCAACACATTCAAGTTAGATACCATATATATGTGGGGAACCGATCCTAGTACCTAGTGAACCGAATTTTAGAAAGCTAGTGTGACTATGCACAGTACTCACATGGAGGTAAAACTGAAACTTGTTTTGGTAGAACCGTGAAACCCATGATTTGTGATTGAGTGTTCTTGATCAATCACATAGTTCTTGAAAGTCAGATGAACCAATTCTAAACTTGTTTGGAAGTGTGGCAAATCGGTTTCAAGGTTGTAAGTATGAAAGAGGACTTAAAAATTAAGGATGTCGACATACTTTGAACATGTGCAATAACGTCTATCTTTAATTGTTCAAAGTTATTCCTAAATAGCTAAAGAAAGAGAACCCCGGGATCGAAACATAAATAAGTTAAGAATCTTTTATTTAAGTTTTTTAATTTTATTTTAGTAAAATGAGAATTAGTAATGTGCATTTACTAGTTGAAGATTTTCCAAAGAGATTTTCGGTCATTATTTTGGACAGAGCATTTCCAGGAATTATGGAAACCGGATTTGGAATATATTGCATATCTTGAGAATATTTTCGGTTTTGGAAATTCCTTGGTGTCCAAACTTTCTTGTCTATAAATACTTGAAGTTTGCATTTCTAGCAAACTAATCCTTCGTGACAGCAAACTTCCTCGGTTGTGTTGTTACTGGTGAAGCCGCCTATTCGGAGAGGAGAGTAACCTAATTAGGCGAAATCTCTTACGACCGCTCAGTTTAAAGTCTTCTTTGGGATTGGGAAGCTCTATTATTACCATTGGTGGGAAACTAGATAATTGAGGTTTATCTTGTGTTTTTGATTGATTTGATTGACTAACGGTGGTTGAACTTTGATTGCACCTAGTTTGTTTATGCTTGAGAATCTTCTCTTCTGATATAAGATTCACTCAAACTAGATCGAAGTTTCGACGGGGATCTTTAGACTGTTTGTAGATCTAAAAATAATCCATTGTTAACAGACTCCGTTCTGTGCATGATTGATCACAAGAGATTCAAGTTGTTGTGTGCAGGCGTTTATTGAAGATCTAAGAAGATTTGAAGACAAAGAAGATATTGAAGATTTCTGATTTGGGGTTCATAATCTTTTGTGTGCACACTACTTGTTTCGGTATAGAGGATCCAACTATAATCGGTTTATCCTTGTGGTAGATTATATTGATTAATTGTGTAGATCGGCATCAATACAATTCTTTGTGTTTAAAAGTATTGATTGCAAAATCTTAACAATTACCTTTGGTAGTTGAGAATAAGATAGATCTAAGAACCTGACAAAGGAGTTTATTGAGATAAACAGAAGAGCCTTTGTCCAACTCACATCATTTGGTTGAAAAGAGTTGCTACCAAACAAATTTTTTGTTCCTTTACTGTTTGGAATACGAACCAAAGGAATTGTTCCAATTACGTGACTTATTCATAAGTTGGAGGAGTGGGAATACAGACGGAACTAGGTGAACTATAGGTTTAGTTGCTTGGTTTGAATTATACGAGGTTGGTTTGATTTTGTATAGCGGCTTAATCCTGAGAGTATTCAATTCTGGACAAGGTCCCGGGGTTTTTCTGCATTTTCGGTTTCCTCGTTAACAAAATCTTGCTGTGTCATTTACTTTAATTTTCCGCAATTATAATTGTTGTTATTATAATTTAAAGTAAATTACAGAAACGTTTATTCCTATTTTACTTGATAGTAATCCTATTGTGATTGGTTAAGTCCGACCCTCTTATCAAGTAAACATACTTCGTTGTTGTATTGTCTCGATCTCGTATATATCCTTAAACGATCACACGAAGTGTGAAACGATTAGTTGTGTTGTCTCGACTCAGTCCATAGACAATTACTTTCGGAAAAAGGACTTATAAGTAGGAAAAGTTTTAGCTTGAGGTATATTTGGGTACCCTCGCCTTTTCACCGGATTTTGAGGTTTACTAGCTTTGTCTATTGCTAACAGATTTCATCACCTTGATATCACGGTCTAAACGGAAATCATGTAGGCTTATTTGTTAGAGGAAGATTGGTATCAAATCTTCACTTAGGTGGAAGAAACTCTTATGCTGCAAAGGACGTCAGCTAAGGGAATCTATTGCGCAAAATCTTGCGAGATTCAAGAGACGTAAGGATCGCGAATGTAACTGAATCGCTTGGAGGGTGGATTCGGTCTCAACTACATTCCAGTATGAAGTTCTAATAGTAGGCTAGTGTCTGTAGCAACTTAATACAGTTTGGTGTTCAAATTGGGACAAGGTCCTTGGGCTTTTCTGCAGCTGTGTGTTTCATCGTTAACAAAACTTCTGGTGTCTTGTGTTTTTCCTTTTCCGTATTATATTGTTTATCTTTATAATAGGATTATCACAAGTAATACGTAATCAATCGTAGTTATTGTTTATGGGTGAAAATTATTTCTGCCGGTTTTGGTAATTTGGGGTGTGTGAATGAGAAATGAATCTAAATCCTAAACAAATGCACTGCACGGGAGTGCTTGTGATTCGAGAAATCAATCTGTACAACTCTGGCTTAAACCAAGAAATGGCCGTTACAGACTTGCTTCGGTCACAAAGTGAAGGAGATGGGGTTGATCTTAGGGAGGGAATCAAAGAAGGTGTTGAGATTGTGGAGGTGTTGGCGGTGTATGACTTGTATCAGAAAGCTGAACTGGCGTGAAAAATGTAAGCTATCAGTTCTGGTGTTTGGATACGGTTGTATCAACACTTGGTTTCTGTTGTCTTTTTCTGAAAATAGGGAGGAGAACCTATTTATACAAGTCATTGAGCCTTACCCACGTCTTTCATGGGAAGTGGAGAAAGTGGAGTGGTGGAGTAGTGGAGTTGCGTGTGTTAGTGTCACACGATCAGTCTTGCCCACTTCTCCCATCATCACTAACCGTCCATGTCTTCCTGACACGTTCTTGTGATGACGCGTTGTGCGCTGCGCGCTGTAAACCGCCAGACAAATACCCCAGTATATATCCCCCAGTTTGTGACATGATTAATGTCTCGAGTGTGTGGATCGTGGGACCCACAGAAAGCATGTGATGCTAGGTTAAATTACTAAGTTATTTAGGAAGTCGATATTTATGAAATATCGTGTGCATTCTATGCATGTAACGCATCGAATATATTCAGCGTGTATGAAGCATCGTTGTTTTAAGGCTTAACAGATTAAGTCGGGGATTAAGCATATCATCACGTCCAACCATCTTCGAGTGATCGTTTGGAGGATGTATAGGTAAGCCCTGACTTGACCGATCACTCTGTGTGGAAGAGTGGTGGACGGCGATTGTGGTCATACCTCACGGGTCGCCTAACTCCTGTCTTAGGCTGTCCGTCCAGGCTGGTGAAGTTGGACGGACGAGATGGCTTGCGACCCATATTTGCGACCGTCGGATTAGGGTTTAGGAGGTGCTCGAACACCAACCTTTATCTTGGTCGAATCTAGGCATGTGACACGTTTTTGGCAAGGCCGATTGTGCATGCGTGTAGACGGCATGCTGGTGTAGGTGTCTGTACCTCACTGTCCCATGGAGATGCAATCTAAGCCACTCAATTTGTCTGGTTAAGAGGAGCGACTGAGACTGATTTGCGACAGAAATCCCATGCCACAAAGGAATTGAAGACTGCACGTCGTGCCTACTTCGGGCACGCGTTTCGAGATGACCAACCATGGTCGGTCTTGGCCGATCAGTCAGGTGTATAGTCGGCAGGCCAGTGTACACGTCCGTACCTCACTGTCCCGTGAAGATGTGATCTAAGCCACTCAATTTGTCCGGCAAAGTTGAGTGGTCGAGATCGATTTGCAATTGAAAAACGCGCGGCCATGCCTAGTTTGGGCGCACGAATTGAGACGACCAACCATAGTTGGTCTTGAAAAATTAATCATGTATGTAAGCAGGCCAACAGTGATTGTGTTGACATGTTCTGGGCCCTTTGAATCTACATCTACACCCTCCGTCTATACCTGCGAAGATGGATGGTTGAGACTGATTTGCGACACATGTGATGTGCCGCAAACCCTCACGTCCACGCTGCTTTGGCTGGACGAATTGTCAAGCCACGCTTCTACTTTGGGGAGGTCGACCATGTGAGGCCCATGTTGGGCCAGTGGTGAACGCGCAAATACCTGCATGGTGGCTATGGGTCCGATCTAAGCCATCCAATCATGCCGGTGAAATTGGATGGTCGTGATCAATTTGGGACCTTTAGTGGAATTTCCCGCGACCCTCAATTCTTCAGGTTAAGGAAGATTCGGTCATGCAGGTAGGAAGAAGGTCCGCCGGTGTACACCACGACGCTTGCTCGACCGGCTTTTGGCTGATCCACGCCGTCCAACCCCGCAGGTGAAGTTGGACGGACGTGATGAACTTGAGACTGCCATATGCGTCCTTTATTTGTATGATTCCTCCAAGCTGCTCCATACCAGTCTGGACATCCAACTTCAGGCTGGTGTTCGGTGGTAGTTTGGGAGGCATGGTAGGTATTCGATCGGCCAGGGCATAAGTGGGCCCGCTGGTGGTCTTTAATGTAGTAGCCTGCTCCTGCTAAGGATCGTCTAGGCTGGTTAAATCGTGCGGCCGACTTGTGTGGCCGTGATTGTTTCTGAGACTGATATGGACAGTCCACATTCAAATATGTTTAATCGGGATAGTATAACATATCGAGAGATGTAGCCTGTACGAGTATTTCGTGCATACCTCATTATCAACGTTTGGAGATTCATGTTACTCTGCTGAGAGCAACACTCAGTCTTCATGCCGCACTAATAATGAGAGTTCAGCGGAACAGGAAATACAAGGCTAGTCATGTTTTAATTGATAACGCTATAAATTCACAGGGTATAAGAGATTGTTGCTACATGCTCCAACCTGGATGAATTAGTAAAGTGGAGAAGTATTCATCACTTATCAGTGGTTCTATCCTTTACAGGATGTCAGCGCATAATTTTTTGGCTTTTTACAATTTTAGCCTTAAATGAAAATCTACCATCAACATTAAGTCCCCTGCCTAGCACATAATGGTTACACTATTGTGGGGTAGGTACGAGATGGTGACAAATTTGTATACTAAAATGACCAAGCTAGAGTAAATACATATTTACCGCATAAACATCGCCAGGTGGGGCTGGTCAAACTAGGGTTTGGGAGAAAAACACGACTTGGTCGGCATTGAGACCTCAGGATAAGCTATGTTGTAGCTGATTCGGACTTTTTTAGGGTTTTCTTCAACATGTATGCGGGGTTTAAAACCGCCATTCATTGATAGGCTTTTCTTGCAGAAACTCTATCTCTTTAACATGTCGAACATCAGCAGATCATCTTCTTCGTATCACCCAGGATCTTTTGTTAAACGCGCACGCCCATCTGAGGTTCAAGATGAATAGCTTTGCGATGACTCTCCTGTTTGTGCTCGCCGGAAGGCCATACTAGTTCGTCCCCCCCCCTTTTTGACCAATCCTCTTCCTTCAAATTCAAACACAACCACCCCTACTGACCTCGATGATGCAGATTTAGGTATCTCGTCTTACGAATATCCCAACGCAGGTCTTCCATTCGATATTCACATGAAATGTCTGTCTTCCAGCTATCGTACCATCTGCAGATTCTTGGTGCGGAAGGAGTTTGTGCCTTTATACACAAAAGTATGGAAGAGGTATGGCCATATTGCAACCAGGAATGTAGTTCAACACTGTGCATCTGCTTTGGTTACTACGGTAAACTGCCTTCTTCCCCTGATTGCCGAGATGGAAGGTATCTCTATCCGTAACGTTGCCGAATCAAAATTTGAAGAGTGGGAGAACATGGTGTCTACCTTTGAATCGATGGGATTAAATGTGGGTTGGCTACGGCAGCGTCTTGGCATCATCAAGGTTGATCGAGCCGGCATCCTTGCGAACGTAGTTCCTGCTGCGAAGGCTATCTTGGAAGAAGAAAAGGCTCTGGCCGCTGAATCGGAGAAGGTGAAGCAGGCAGTACAGAACTTGAAGAATAGGACAGAGAGATATCAAGCTAGGTTGAAGATGATTCTCTCAAGGAACTATAACCTGCTGGATGGCTTCTTCTAAGCCGCATTCAGTTGTATTCTCTTATTGTTAATGACGTTCATGTCAAGAAGATTTCTGAACATCTTTGTGGAATAAATTGCATTGTTTTTTGATTGGTGAAAATGGGTTTTTTCATTAATGCAAAATTCATAATTCGAACGTGTAATGAAAATAAATGCATGTATTGTTGTGTCATGAGACAGAAGCGGATAATGATCAAGCATGATATTTCTTGAGCCATTTTCCGTTGATGACTGCTTCTAACTTGCCCCCGTCTACCTTGATGATCTTGTAGTAGACAGTACTGTAAGCCTTAGTGATTGTATAAGGACCTTCCCATTTCGGTGAGAAATTTGGTGCAGACATGTCTTGCTGGATGTGTTTGGCCGTTTTCAAGACTAAATCTCCCACTTTGAAAACTCGTGGTTTCACAGTTTTGTTATATGCCCTGAAAATTCTATTCCTGTACACCTGAATGCGTTCCTCTACTTTGCTTCTTCTGAAATCCAAAGTGTCTAACTCAGCTACTCTGGAGTTAGATGCTTCATCCTCGTTCCAATGGACCCCGGTTGCTGCTGCAATCCTGGCTGATGGGATTTTGATCTTTGCTGGGAGAATTGTGTCCGCACCGTAAACAAGTGAGTATGGAGAAACTCCAATGGAGCTTCTGGGTGACGTCCGTTATGCCCATATCGCCATTGGTAACTGGTCGTGCCATTCTCTAGGATTCTCATGTACTGTTCGACTGATAATCCGGATCAACGTCTTGTTGGTACTCTCAGCTTGTCCGTTTCCTTGAGGGTAGTAGATAGTGGAGAAGACATGCTTAATTCCATATTCTTCAAGTAACTCTCGTACCTGTTTGTTGATGAAGGGAGTGCCATTATCAGTGATAATATGCTTAGGCACACCAAAACGACAAATGATATACTCTTTAATGAAACCCGCAATTGTTGCTCCTGTAGTTCCTCGCAGAGGAATGGCCTCCACCCATTTAGTGAAGTATTGTGTTGCGGTTATGATATATTCGTGCTGCTTCGATGATGGAGGATTGATTTTCCCAATAATGTCCAGTCCCCAACTGTAAAATGGCCATGAACTGCTTATCGAGTGTAAAGGGGTGGAAGGCACGTGAACAAGGTTCCCATGAATTTGACATCTGTGGCAGCTTTGAACAAAAGTGGCTGCGTCATCCTCCATGGTCGGCCAATAGTATTTCTCGTGTATCTGGAGAAACAGTTTCCTCTTCCCTTGATGTTCCCCTTCGTGCATTTCCTTCAGCATAACCGGGAATTCTACCCCAGCCAGGCACCGCAACAGATCACCTCCGAAGCTCTTGCGACATAGGATCCCTTCGTGAAACACGAACCGTTTGGACTTTTGCTTCATCTTGACGGCATCCTTTTGGCTAGCAGGAGTTGCCCCGTCGTGGAGATAACTAACGTACGGTTCTCTCCAGTCCCCAGTGTGGCTCACACTAAAAACCTCCAATTGGTGTGGTGGCGCTTGACAATTCGAGCATGACTTATGAAGTAGTCGGGATTGAGTCTCCATCACTGGCCAGTAATAGCCCAGGCGTTGAAGTCGTCGATAAAGCGTTACCACCAGTGATTGTCCACAAATTTTGTTGTGAACACGGTTAAGCTGCAGCTGTGCTTCATCATCCCACAGACATCTTGATAGGGAACCGTCCGGGTTTCTATGATATAACATACCATGAAGCATGAAGAAGTTTTGCAGGGTTTTGAGACTGACCTTTCCTTGGGAAAGTGAGCTGCTGAGCTCCTGAATGATCGGAGTTCGCCAATCGCAAATATCGGTGTCTTTGTATTGTGGCAGCCATGTTGATTCTACGGTTCTCCTCTTTACTGTCGGGGTTTCTTCTAGTCCTTCGAACTTCAATTTAGACGCCACCGTTGCTAGACAATCGGCGTGTTTGTTATTGCTGCGACCAACATGGGTTATGGTTGCATCAGCAAAGTAGTTTAGTAACCTTTGTGCTTCTGATCGGTATGGATCTAGTGTCACTTCCTTCAATGCATATACTCCATTCATCTGATTCATCAGTAGCTTGGAGTCACCTCTTATCTCCAGGCGCGTGACTCCTGCTTGCTTGGCTATTGACAGCCCTATGAGGAAGACTTCATACTCTGCTGAATTGTTGGTACATTGGAAGTCCAGCTTGAAGGAGTGCAAGAATACTTCCCCAGTTGGAGATACTAAGACTACGCCTGCCACTCTGGTGTTACTGCTAGGAGTGGCGGAGCCGTCAAAATACAATAGCCACACTTCTTTCTCGACAACAGAGATGTCTGGAAATTCTCCAGGAAGATCCTCGTGTAGTCCCGTAGTGCCTTCCCCAGGGAATGCTTCTAGTAAGTCTGCGACTGCTTGCCCCTTGATAGCTCTCGGTGATGCACACGTTATGTCTAAATCTGACATTTGGAGAAGCCACTTGGCCGTCCTTCCCATCAGGACCGGTTTTGAAATTAAGAACTTCGCAGGGTCAGATTTAGATATGAGTACCACCTTGTTGGACAACAGGTAATGTTTGAACTTCTGAATTGAATGGATTAGAGCTAAACATGCTTTCTCCGCCTTGGGATATCTGAGTTCAACATCTCTTAATATTCGACTGAAGTAGTATATGGGACGTTCGATTCCCTCATCGTCTTATTGAGCGAGCAAGGCCCCGACGGCGGTGTCACTGAAGGCGGTGTAGAGACAAAGCGGCTTCCCTTGGATGGGAGACTTCATGATGGATGGAGATGACAGTATTCGTTGAATCTTTCGGAATGCTTCCTGTTGAGTTTCGGTCCAAACGAAGCTTGCTCCCTTCTTCAGCAAGGGGGTGAATGAGGAAACAAGCTGGGCCATGCCAGGTATAAAACGTCGAATGTAGTTCACCTTTCCCATGAAGCTTTGGAGTTCCTTCACAGTTCGTGGTGACGACATCGTGAGGATGGCTTGAGTCTTGGACGGGTCCACCTTGATCCCTTCTGCAGTCACTTGGAATCCCAAAAATTTGCCTGAAGAGACACCGAAAGCGCATTTCAGAGGATTCATCTTCAATTTTTATTCACGACACCTCTCGAACACTTGTCATAAGACTCCCGTATGGTCTGCTCGATCTCTTGACTTGACCACAATATCATCCATGTAGTCTTCTACTTGTTTATGCATCATGTCGTGGAAGATTGCCGTCATTGCACGTTGATACGTTGCACCGGCGTTCTTTAAACCGAATGGCAAAACGGTATAGTAGAAATTTCCAAGAGGGGTTCGAAAGGCTGTCTTACTTGCATCGTGCTCATACATCCTTATCCGATTGTAGCCACCGTAACCATCCATGAAGAAGAACATGTCGTGTCCACTGGTGGCATCCACTAACATGTCGATGTTGGGCAGAGGAAACTCGTCCTTGGGGCAGTACTTGTTCAAGTCTCTGAAATCCATGCATCACCGGATCTGTCCATTTTTCTTCTTTACCGGAACCACATTAGCTAACCAGGTCGGATGATGAATAGGTTTGATGAAGCCGACAGCTAGCAACTTCTGAATTTCGGTTTTGATTTGCTCTTCCACTTCGTGCCTAAATTTCCTCGGAGGATGTTTGATCGACTTGGATCCAGGTACGAAATGTAGATGACGGGTGACCAATTTTTCATCCAGACTAGGCATTTCCTCATATGTCCAGGCAAATACATCTTGATACTCCTTGAGAAGTTGGACAAGATTCGCGCGTTCGTCCGTGGACAAAGTCGAACTGATAGAGACAGGCCTGAGAGATTCTTCATTTCCGATATTAACAATCTCGAGCTCGTCAGTTGTGGAGTCGGTTCCATCTTGTAGCTATCGCGGAGCGTCCAATACCTCATCTTGTGGCTCGTCGTTTTGAAGCACTCAACTGGGCGGAGAGACTGGGTACCAGTCTCCCCTGTTGCTAACAGCGGTGTCGGTATATCGTTTTCCCCCTTCTGATCACGGATTACCTGGAAAGCTCGTTCCCTCTTGGTGTGGACGTGGGTTGCGGTTTCACCGGATAAAGAAGAGTACCTGGTCAGCAAAGCTGCGTCATGGTGGATAGCCCTCAATGATGCAAGTCGGTCCTCCTCCTGGATTGACGCCCACGTGGGGAGTGGGGTGCACAGAACTTTGTGTTATCCTTCCCGCGGAGTTTCCCTTGGCTCGAACAGTTCCACTCCGCATATTGGTGCGTAAGGAGACAATGATGCAAGAATACGGATGACTTCCTTATTCAGCATGATCTTCAGGCACTGGTGATATGTTGAAGGGACGACCCTATTGTCATGAAGTCACGGTCTCCCTAGTATCATATGATAGTTCGGCTCTTTCTCTATGACTTCAAATTTTACTTTTGACTGAACGGGCCCTACTGATAAATTCAGATTGACATACCCGTATGTGCTGGTCTGGTTTCCTTCAAAGTCTGTCATTGTGGTAGGCTGTCGTACGATCTTACATGGACGAACCTTGGCTGCCCTGAGAGTCTTGAGAGTAATCACATTCGAAGATGCTCCTGTGTCAATGAGGGTCCTCATGAACTCTGAACCCTTGATGCGTGCGGTAACATGCATGACCCGGTTGTGACCTTCCTACGCCATCATGTCGTCCTCTGTAAATGTGACATTATTTACAGATGTTTCCGATGCGTTTAGGACTTCTGGACGTGAAGGAGCCAGGTGTACGTCCAGGGCTATCTGGTTAATTGCAGCAAACGTCTCCGTCCGCTGATTCTTCGAGAGGTGTAAAAGTTCACAAAAACTTTCCACTAGAGATGCCACTTCCTGATCCACTGGTCTTTGGTTCGTAGTAAGGATGTTGATTTGAGAGGGACCAGTCCCCGGTGTAGAAGTCTCCGGAACGCTCATCTCTAATGTGATCTTGACGAGGAGATCAAGTATGCCATTTATCACTTCCTTGATTAGATCCATGTTCTTCGTATGAATCTCTTGTACCCGCGCTAGTTCACTCAACGTTGGAAGTCTCCTGATTATACCATCAGGTACGCCGTTGGGAGGAGGGGTATCTCCGTTGGAGGAATCACCAGGATTTGAGGCCGTTGAGGCGGTCCTAAGACCAACCATCTTGAAACCGATCGAATGGTATTGAAGAAATTGACTTTACAGCCGAGAGATTAACCTCCCACTGTGGTCGCCAATTGTTTATGGGTGAAAACTATTTCTGCCGGTTTTGGTAATTTGGGGTGTGTGAATGAGAAATGAATCTAAACCCTAAACAAATGCACTGCACGGGAGTGCTTGTGATTCGAGAAATCAATATGTACAACTCTGGCCTAAACCAAGAAATGGCCGTTCCAGACTTGCTTCGGTCACAAAGTCAAGGAGATGGGGTTGATCTTAGGGAGGGAAGCGAAGAAGGTGTTGAGATTGTGGAGGTGTTGGCTGTGTATGACTTGTATTAGAAAGATGAACTGGCTTGCAGAATGTAAGCTATCAGTTCTGGTGTTTGGATACGGTTGTATCAACACTTGGTTTCTGTTGTCTTGTTCTGGAAATAGGGAGGAGAACCTATTTATACAAGACATTGATCCTTACCCACGTCTCTCGTGGGAAGTGGAGAAAGTGGAGTGATGGAGTAGTGGAGTTGCGTGTGTTAGTTTCACACGATCAGTCTTGCCCACTTCTCCCATCATCACTAACCGTCCATATCTTCTTGACACGTTCTTGTGATGGCGCGTTGTGCGCTGCACGCTGTAAACCGCCAGAAAAATACCCCAGTATGTATCCCCCAGTTTGTGATATGATTAATGTCTCGAGTGTGTGGATCGTGGGACCCACAGAAAGCATGTGATGCTAGGTTAAATAACTAAGTTATTTAGGAAGTCGTTATTTATGAAATATCATGTGCATTCTATGCATGTAACGCATCGAATATATTCAGCGTGTATGAAGCATCGCTGTTTTAAGGCTTAACGGAGTAAGTCGCGGATTAAGCATAGCATCACGTCCAACCATCTTCGAGTGATCGTTTGGAGGTTGTATAGGTAAGCCCTGACTTGACCGATCACTCTGTGTGGAAGAGTGGTGGACGATGATTGTGGTGATACCTCACGGGTCGCCTAACTCCTGTCTTAGGCTATCCTTCCAGGCTGGTGAAGTTGGACGAACGAGATGGCTTGCGACCCATATATGCGACCGTCGGATTAGGGTTTAGGAGGTGCTCGAACACCAACCTTTAGCTTGGTAAAATCCAGGCATGAGACATGTTTTTGGAAAGGCCGATTGGGCATGCGTGTAGGTGGCATGTTGGTGTAGATGTCTGTACCTCACTGTCCCATGGAGATGCGATCTAACCCACTCAATTTTTCTGGAAAAGAGGAGAGACTGAGATTGATTTGCGACATAAATCCCATGTCGCAAAGGAATTGAAGACCGCACGTCGTGCCTACTTCGAGCGCGCATTTTGAGACGACGAACCATGGTCGGTCTTGGCCGATCAGTCAGGCGTGCAGTCGGCAGGCCAGTGTACACGTCCGTACCTCACTGTCCCGTGGAGATGTGATCTAAGCCACTCAATTTGTCCGGCAAAGTTGAGTGGTCGAGATCGATTTGCAATTGAAAACACGCGGCCATGCCTAGTTTGGGCGCACGAATCGAGACGACCAACCATAGTTGGTCTTGACCGATTAGTCATGTATGTAAGCGGGCCCATGGTGATTGTGTTGACATGCTCTGGGCCCTTTAAATCTACATCTACACCCTCCGTCTATACCTGCGAAGATGGATGGTTGAGACTGATTTGCGACACATGTGATGTGCCGCAAACCCTAATTAGGGTTTGACGTCCACGCTGCTTTGGCTGGACGAATTGGAAAGCCATGCTTCTCCTTTGGGGAGGAAGACCATGTGGGGCCCACGTTGGGCCGGTGGTGAACGCGCCAAGACCTGCCTGGTGGCTATGGGTCCGATCTAAGCCATCCAATCATGCCGGTAAAATTGGATGGTCGTGATCAATTTGGGACCTTTAGTGGAATTTCCCGCGACCCTCAATTCTTCAGGTTAAGGAAGATTCGGTCATGCAGGTAGGAAGAAGGTCCGCCGGTGTACACCACGACGCTTGTTCGACCGGCTTTTGGCTGATCCACGCCGTCCAACCACGCAGGTGAAATTGGACGGACGTGATGAACTTGAGACTGCCATAGGCGACCTTTGTTTGTACGATTCCTCCAAGATGCTCCATACCAGTCTGGACATCCAACTTCAGGTTGGTGTTCGGTGGTATTTTGGGAGGCATGGTAGGTATTCGACCGGCCAGGGCATAAATGGGCTTGCTCGTGGACATTAATGCAGTAGCCTGCTCCTGCTGAGGATCATCTAGGCTGGTTAAATCGTGCGACCGACTTGTGTGGTTGTGATTGTTTTTGAGACTGATATGGACAATCCAGATTCAAATATGTTTAATCGTGCTAGTATAACACACCGAGAGATGTAGCATGTACGAGTATTTCGTGCATACCTCATTATCAACGTTTGGAGATTCATGTTACTCTGCTGAGAGCAACACTCAGTCTTCATGCCGCACTAATAATGAGAGTTCAGCGGAACAGGAAATACAAGGCTAGTCATGTATTAATTGATAACGCTATAAATTCACAGGGTATAAGAGATTGTTGCTACATGCTCCAACCTGTATGAATTAGTAAAGTGGAGAAGTATTCATCACTTGAAAGATAGATAACAAGTTTAATTACTTGGCAGAATTCCGATTGGATTATTTGGATACGACTAGATTAATCTTGGATATTGATTTTTGATATCGTCCAAGTCTTTTTCTTAACAACCAGGTTCGCAGACTCATTGTCTTATACATACTGATTGAGAAGAGGTAGATATAAACTCTATATACATATTGTCAAGGATCATTAAGTTGGTCTACTTGTAATTGTATTAAGTTTTGTCCATACAAGTTGTCGAACAAAAAAATTGGTGGTGTACCCCTGCATTTTCAATTAGTAATACAAGACTTGACTTGTTTCCATTTTTATTTATGTTACTTTTAAGTCATTTAGATTAAAAACATAACATGTGAAGTTATCTATATGAAACTCTAGTATAAGAGACTTGATCATCTTATTATGATCAAAGTGTCAAGGAAGAAGATACAAGTTGTATCATAACTTTGGTATATTGTGTTACAACATTGCTCATTCGAACTCACAAGTGTTGCTATCTCAAGCTTGTTGTCAAATTTAATTGATCGAAACTATATCTTGATTTCTAGTATACATTTAGTCAAGTCTCGGATTAGGATAAAAGTATGTAGTTGAGTACTAGACATCACTGTGTTCGACCGTTAGAAGGAGAAGATCAACCGAAGCTTTTGGATAACTTCATCAACAAAAGGTAAGTAAAGACTGAACCACCTATTACTCAAGTTTTCACTTATGTCACATGACTAAAGTGGACTTTACATGCACAACAGAAATTTCGTGTCAAGTTTATCTTGTTAATTATTCTCGAAATATGTTGACTAAGCTTAAGAACATTTGTTCAAAACTTTGATGAATTTGGTTAAGAACAAATTATTGTTTATGACCTAAATCATGATTCAAGTTAATCATTTGAAAATAGCCTGGAACAGTGATATGTGTCACTGATGTTATTCGGGAATGTTTCAAATTGATTATTAGAGAGATATAGAATTACGGTAAATCTGGATACAAGACGATACACGTACCAGCTTATATACTGGCGCCAACTATTATAGGTCCGAAGACGCAGTACATGTACCTTGTACACGTACCGGCGTACCTATAGTTAGGCAACGACTTTTGGTACACATACCGAGTATGCAAACCCAAAAAAGTCTGTCGACTAGTGAACTCAGGATGGCACACATACCTAGTACGCATACTGAAAATTTCTATAGACTCATGAACTTGTTTTATCTTAAGGGTATACAAACCCAGTACACGTACCATGACAAAATAACTCATGAAATGGAAAGTAAGTACGCGTACCAAGTACACGTACTTACCGAGTCAAATACTTTTGGATGCCTCAGAATTATTTCTATGAGATAATCGACATTTGAAAAACTCTCTAAAAACACATCTATACATATTTGATCACATTATAATCAATGGTTGTGACTCAAAATTAAAGTCTTAAAGTGTTATATGAAAATGGTTAAGCTTACAGTTTGTTTGGCTAGTTTCAGTTAACATTTCATGAACAAGTCATTATACATGGTTCGATCACGGTTCATCCTAACCAGAGTGTATATTTTGTTGTGATAATCTCAAATCAAAGATTTATATAACGGTGGATGTTGATTGCTTGATTCCAAAGCTACCTTAGCTTAAATCTAAAACAACCTTTGATTTTGAAAGTCTATATAAAGAGAACCTCAAGCAACTAGGATTTTTGAATCCCCGACACTTTTTTTGTGTGTCCTAGTTGTAAACTAGAGTCGTCTTCTCCTTTAAATCTTTTAAGGTTTAGCGACTAAAAAGACTTCTCTTATGGAGTCGTGAAGCCAAGTATGACTATCTTTATTTTGATAGATCGTGTATCCTGATCTAGCTACTGATTGTTGAGTCTCACTCCGATCAGACAAGATAGATAAAAATTGCGAAGTTTCTTCGTCTCAGACTTTGTGATTCCACAAGTATATTTCTCTACAACGATTCTTTGTTGAAATCGGAGTAGTTTTTACTTGTAAGGTGAATAATAATCTAGCTTTTCTTCAGGAGTCGTAAGTACCAGATTTTGAGGTTTGCTAGACTTTGTCTGTTTCAAACGATTTCCTATCTCACTTTGATATTTTGATCAAAACAAAAATCACATATATTCTTATCTGTGGGAGGCAGATTGGTTTAAAGTCTTTAATTGAGTTGATGTAACTCTTAGGCTATAAAGGACGTCAGCTAAGGAAATCAATTGCTCAGAGTCTTACGAGATTCAAGAGGCGTAAGGAACGCGACTGTAACTGAATTACTGTTGAAAAAGCGGGGGTCTAACAACACCACCCAATATTTCGCTTAGCAATCTGTATGGACTAACTCCGAAATACTTTGCTAGAGAATCAACTAGACAGTCAGACTCAATCTAGATAAAAGTATCTCAAGGAGTTAATATCTCTCTCTTGATTTGATTTTTACTCAAGCTAAAAATAATAACGAGTCTTTATCAAATACAAGGAATACTTGGACGGCACCAAAGACCAATGTCCAAGGATCAATCAATATCAATCAACAACCAAAGGTTGGATTTCCAATTGATGATCACGAACGCACAACCTGTATTATTTCAATTATATAAAATATAATGCGGAAAAGAAATAACACTGACACCAGAAATTTTGTTAACGAGGAAACCACAAATGCAGAAAAACCCCGGGACCTAGTCCAGATTGAATACACACTATATTAAGCCGCTACATACACTAGCCTACTCCAAGCTAACTTCGGACTGGACTATAGTTGAACCCCAATCAGTCTCCCACCGATCCAAGGTACAGTTGTACTCCTACGCCTTTGATCCCAGCAGGATACTACACACTTGATTCCCTTAGCTGATCTCACCTACAACCAAGAGTTGATGCAACCCAATATCACAGACTTGATAATAAACAGATCCGTCTCACACAGAAAAGTCTATCAAAGGATAAATCTGTCTCCCACAGATAAACCCTAGGTTTTGTTCCGTCTTTTGATATAAAATCAAGGTGAACAGGAACCAATTGATAATCTGGTCTTATATTCCCGAAGAAAAGCCTAGATTAATCAATCATCTCTCTACAATCCTTCCTGACTACACAGGAGGTTTGTCGCGGAATCACAAATAGTGAGACGAAGATGTTTGTGACTTCTTTATCTTGCCTGTCGGAGAACTCTCATGATCTCAAGCCAACCAATCGATTGTACTCGTACGATAGAAGATGCAAGATCAGATCACACAACTACGATAAAGTAGTATCGGTCTGGCTTCACAATCCCAGTGAAGTCTTTAAGTCGTTAACCTGATTTTAGAGAAGAAAATCAAAGGTTAATGGAGATCGACTCTAGCGGGCGCACTAGTAGCACACAGACGTGTGGGGACTAGTTTTGCACAATGCTAGATGTCTCCTTTATATAACCTTCAAATCAGGGTTTTGCCTTAGGTACAAAGCAATCCATATTCACCGTTAGATGAAAACCTGACTTAGATTCAAGCTAATATTTCTCAACCGTTAGATCGAAAACTTAGCTTGTCACACACACTTGGGTAGACGTTTACTGGGTTTGTGAAAACCATGCCCAAACGTGTACGTGTATGTTGGTTCAACATAGTAACCCAAAAGGTTAACCATATGAGCATTTCATATCAACCTTGTTCTTCTTCACTATAACTAGTTCAATTGACTCAAATGAACTAGTTAAAGAGTTGTTCAATTGCTATGAGATTTTATGTAACTACACAAGACACAATTGAAACAAAGATGATTCGATTCGATTGAATCGGCTCATGAACATTATATCCACGGTTTGCATAAAGCATTCCTTAGTAATTTAATGTTTCATGTTCAGAGCACATCTTTAGATCATAACCTCTTAAGTTCACAAACAAGTTCACGGACTTAAGTTAATCGGTTGAGTTTTCCAAACTCATCAGAAATTCTCGGAAAGAGAACTTCCGCCAGTTCGGGGACTGAATTCGCGGACTTAGCACACAAACGAGTTTCGGAAAATCCAGCAGAAATTCTCGGTCGAGAACTTCCGACAGTTCGCGGACTGAGTCTGCGGACTGGGTTCGCGGACTTGGCAAGCCAATTCCACAATCCTCCCGATTTCTCTTGATCAACAAAGTTCGAAAACTTCGGTTCAAGGAATACATGGTCATGTAATCTAAACCCTCATTTCAATCATTGAGACATTCTCAGAGGACGCTATGTAGCCGTTAATCACAGACCGATTCACGTCAGAGAAATTCTCAAAGTGATTGAAACTTTTCATGACTTTCGTCACTAGGTGAAGATAAACTTGATCAAAGCGAAACGCTTTACCAACACACGATTTCGAGATAAAAGATAATCAATGAATGCTCAACTCGAAATGTCAAATGTGTATGATCTAGTCTATATAGCATACAACTTTTGTCTCATAAGAAGTAGGAGATAGAATAGATAGACTTTTGAGTGATAGATAAGTTCAAGTCTCCACATACCTTTTTGTTGATGAAGTTCCACGGTTTCTTGTATAGATCTTCGTCGTTGTATGATGAATCGCCATGAAGTCCTTGAGCTCAACTAAAATTTTCTATCCTAGTCCGAGACTTAGCTATGTAGGCTAGAAATCAAGACTCATAGTTTTGATCACTAACATTGACAAATATGCTTGAGATAGCAACGCATGCGAGGTCGACCGAGCTATGCTCTAGCAATCTCCCCCTTTGTCAATTTTAGCGACAAAACTATTAATACATATGGAATACAAAAAAGATAAACTTTAGTGGATCTTATTCCATAGTCTAATCTTCAACATTCCCTGAAATCTTCGTCCTTCCAAGTACCCCAATGATCCCAATGGTTGTAAGTTTAGCATCACCGTTGTTGAAGATCCATAGCTATAACAATGAGAGAAATCGAGATTCTCGATCATTATTATACAATGTCATAGTATTATTATGTAACATAAAAGTCCAATTGTATCACAACTTTAACAATAATAGTACGGTGATATGTATCACTCCCCCTTAGTCAATACTCCATCTCGATCATGGAAACCACTCCCCCTTACACAATGATCCGAAAAACATATGTATTTGTAGTGTGAACTACATTATTTCTCCCCCTTTTTGTCAATAAAATTGGCAAAGGTACAAGAACGGGATCATAATGAAATTTCCACAAGAGACATTTCATAGACTAAAATAAAAATACATACCAACTTAATTTAGATGCAATCATAAAGCCGAAGCTAAATGCATTCACCAAGGAGTTTTAAGATACAAGATAACCCCTATAAAATTCCACAGCCGCACACCCCGCAAGATATTACCATTAAGCACAAGTTCCAAAAACTCTCCCCCATTTGATGTCATTCCCGAAAGAACAACAAGAGCGACCTTAATTTCGAAAGAAAAGAAGGATTTTTTAATTGGACAACAAAAACCATAGGAATGATTTTCTATATCCAAAGCTCAACCAAATTAATTACAAGTAAACCCATGATTAATCCAATTGAAAACGCAACTAAATCAAACCACAAAAGTGATCAATTTAATTGAAAGTGCTCAACATAAGTAAACTTACGGAGCTACGACTAAGGTAATCATACGGAGATGACTAACTTAATCTTTCACATACTTAACATAAGGAAAACCTTACGGAATATACCACTACATTAACCAATAGAATATGATTAGTATAGCCGTTCATATACTCAACACAAGAATTTGTGGAATATATGAAAACTCAACTATATTAATTACAAGAGAACCTATAATTAATCTAATTGGAATACAAATAACCAAACTAATCACCTAAGTAATCAATTTAATTATTTTGGGCTCAACATAAAAGAACTTATGGAACCCTGACTAAGTTCATCATAGAATATGACAACCTTAACCGTACATGTACTCGACATAAGAAAGAAAACTTATGGAGTACAAACTAAATAACCAAACTGGTAGATTAATTTAGTTCCTAATGCTCGACATGTAGCATCTTATGGAACAACCAACAAGCCAATAAGAATAATCGACTTAGTTGAATCGTGCTCAACATAAGACACCCAATGGAGCCTTCACGGTAAAACATAATAAAATGGATCAATGAAGATCAATACCGTGGATAAAATATAAGGATCTATTCTATTTTCCATCATAACGATATAATAGACTTTATCCTTGTCAAACAAAAGATATCATCCTATTTTCCATCAAATACATGACTACATAGGCATAACTTTTGTAATTGTCAAAAGTCCATTCGTCCTTTCATCAATACGAATACTAATTCATGAACGACTTTACTTTTGACCGCAATATGGGACCTTCAAGTTCACGGATGTAAAGAATACATATCCCATAAAAAAGTTGCAATATCACAAAATCAAAAAGATCAATACTGCAATAACACCATCCTCCAAACATTTTTAGAATTTTATACTAATAAACCTAAAAAATAACACAAGAAGATGAAAACAAAAATAGTTATGTGTAGTCACAATCATCGTTATTCAAAGCACTAGTTATTCTTCCAACTAATCCAAAAAGAAGACATCCTAGGCAACAAAACTTAGTTTTCCTTGATGATTTCATACCTCAGAATTGGTCCATCAAAGTAGGAGTCACTGATATCCTTGACCCTGTTGACCGTAGAGACACCATGTTCAAAAGTTAGAACATTGACTTTTCGATCAATAGTGCGAGCATAATGACGAGCCTTTGCACAGTCAAGGATAACTTTCTTCTGATTTCTGATCAAGATATTCCGAGTACCAAGGATTTTCGCATGTCCATCAATAATCTGGTTTATCTGCAATTGAAGGTTAGCCAGTTCGTTCTTAACTTCATTCTGAACACTAATCAGATCCTTGACAGATTCACCAATCCAAGTGTTATACTCTTTTCTTTCAAGTATCTTCTTCCGTATAAATTCTTGACCAGAATCACATCCTTTGAGATCATCCTCAACCATAGGGTTAACTTCTTCTTTGGGAACAGTTTTCACAGAGCTCCAATCTGAAGAAAAATGAAACACATATAAGATTTATATATGTTCGTGAATGCCCTGGATAGAAACCCTAGATTTCCTTGAGGATATATGTTCGTTCGCGGGCCAACCGAAATGGCTCTAATGAGAGATACTGTACAGCTTCCACACCATCCCAAAAGATCAAAAGTGACAGAAGGAAAAAGATACTAGAGAAGATCATTACAACAGGGAATATACAACCTAGAGAAAATATAGCACAATACTTGAGCATCTCCCAAATCCTCATCCTTGTATCTCTCAAGTTAGACACAAGGATAGAACATTCTGCTGCTAGATAACAGAGGGAGACATAGTCTCACCATAGGTTCTGAGAGAATAGCTGTAATTTTCTTTAGGATGTCTTATCTCAGCAATTCTTGTCCTTTTATCGTAGCTTCCAGGAAAAACGGTGTGTCTCGCAGTCTTTCTGGGAATCATAGGAGAGAAACCTTTATGATGACAAAGTCTAGGACCTCTAGAAATAGCTTCTAGGGAATTTTCCTAAACTCGTCTCCACACACTAGACTTAGATTTATCAGATTTTTTCTTATAAGCACAGGACATACTTTCATTGGTAGCACGATTTAAAAATGTCTTGTAATGATTTATAGGAGAGAGATCATTTTTATAAGATGCCTGGATTCCTGTGAAAGGGACCTTCACTGTAGTAGTCGTCCGACTATTTACTCCATTGAAAGTAGAAAGAAGGAACTTGTGAAGTTCAGAAACACGTTTCTTTCTAGAAAAACAATGGATAGCATAGTGATTTCCTTTTCCACATAAGGTACATATTCGTGGAGGAGAAGCAACAACTGGTACTTGTTTAAACTTCATAGCCACCGGAGAAGATTGTAAGTTATGTGAACTTTTCTTGACACAATCTTCTTATGGAGAAAATTTCATTATGTAAAGTAACTCATGAGAATTAATTTGTGCAGAATAATTTTTCTTTAAAACATAGTTTTCCTTTTCAAAGGATTTGTACTGTCCATGGGCTAAGACAAGCGATGCTTCAAGTTCCTCCTTCTCAACGCGATGTCTGTCTAGATCGGATGAGTGTGTCTTGATCAAATAATTTTCTTTGGTTGAGCCCTCTTTGACCAGCTTTTCAAGATCACAAATCTTTTCACGTTCTATATTGTTTTCTTGAAGAAGTTTCTCAATTTCCTTAGAGAATGAGCTTATAATGTTGTAGAGTACTTGTTCACGATCAATAGACTTTTCGAATTCATCCATGAGATGTACATGATCCTTGAGATCAACAAACTCTGTAGATTTTTTTTTGAAATTCTGGTGAGCTTCATTTCAGCTTTTTCCATTATGTCCAAAGTCTCATTGGAGGAAGAATGACCAACACAGGATGGAACAGTCTTCCTATCTCGGGATTCGGACGAATCATCTAAGGAGTGACCCTTTGAGGTATTTCCGAGACGCTTGACAAGGTTGACAACTTTAGGAGGCATTTTGGTATGCGTATGAGATTCTGTCCACAGACTCAGATTGCCACAAACACAAACTTGTTAGGTCTTAAACGTGTTTGTCTGCTCTGATACCAATTGAAAAAGCGGGGGTCTAATAACACCACCCAATATTTCGCTTAGAAATCTGTATGGACTAACTCCGAAATACTTTGCTAAAGAATCAACTAGACAGTCAGACTCGATCTAGATAAAAGTATCTCAAGGAGTTAATATCTCTCTCTTGATTTGATTTTTACTCAAGCTAAAAACAATAGCGAGTCTTTATCAAATACAAGGAATACTTGGACGGTACCAAAGACCAATGTCCAAGGATCAATCAATATCAATCAACAACCAAAGGTTGGATTTCCAATTGATGATTACGAACGCACAACCTGTATTATTTAAATTATATAAAATATAATGCGGAAAACAAATAACAAAGACACCAGAAATTTTGTTAACGAGGAAACCGCAAATGAAGAAAAACCCCGGGACCTAGTCCAGATTGAATACACACTGTATTAAGCCACTACAGACACTAACCTACTCCAAGCTAACTTCGGACTGGACTATAGTTGAACCCCAATCAGTCTCCCACCGATCCAAGGTACAGTTGTACTCCTACGCCTTTGATCCCAACAGGATACTACGCACATGATTCCCTTAGCTTATCTCACCCACAACCAAGAGTTGCTGCAACCAAAAATCACAGACTTGATAATAAACAGATCTGTCTCACACAGAAAAGTCTATCAAAGGATAAATCTGTCTCCCACAGATAAACCCTAGGTTTTGTTCCGTCTTTTGATATAAAATCAAGGTGAACAGGAACCAATTGATAATCCGGTATTATATCCCGAAGAACAACCTAGATTAATCAATCACCTCTCTATAATCCTTCCTGACTACACAGGAAGTTTGTCGAGAAATCACAAATAGTGAGACGAAGATGTTTGTGACTTCTTTATCTTGCCTATCGTAGAGCTCTCACGATCTCAAGCCAATCAATCGATTATACTCGTACGATAGAAGATGCAAGATCAGATCACACAACTACGATAAAGTAGTATCGGTATGGCTTCACAATCCCACTGAAGTCTTTAAGTCGTTAACCTGATTTTAAAGAAGAAAATCAAAGGTTAATGGAGATCGACTCTAGAGGGCTCACTAGTAGCACACAGACGTGTGGGGATTAGTTTTGCACAATGCTAGATGTCTCCTTTATATAGCCTTCAAATCAGAGTTTTGCCTTAGGTACAAAGCAATCCATATTCATATTTAGATGAAAACCTGATTTAGATTCAAGCTAATATTTCTCAACCGTTAGATCGAAAACTTAGCTTGTCACACACACTTGGGTAGACGTTTACTGGGTTTGTGAAAAACATGCCCAAACGTGTACGTGCATGTTGGTTCAACATAGTAACCCGAAAGGTTAACCATATGAGCATTTCATATCAACCTTGTTCTTCTTCACCATAACTAATTCAATTGACTCAAATGAACTAGTTAAAGAGTTTTTCAATTGCTATGAGATCTTATGTAACTACACAAGACACAATTGAAACAAAGATGATTCGATTCGATTGAATCCGCTCATGATCATTATAGCCACGGTTTGCATAAATCAATCCTTAGTAATTTAATGTTTCATGATCATTATAGCCACGGTTTGCATAAATCAATCATTTCATAAACAAGTTCGCGGACTTAAGCTAATCGGTTGAGTTTCCCAAACTCAGCAGAAATTCTCAGAAAGAGAACTTCCGCCAGTTCGTGGACTGGGTTCGCGGACTTAGCACACAAACGAGTTTTGGAAAATCCAGCAGAAATTCTCGGTCGAGAACTTCCGACAGTTCGCGGACTGAGTCTGCGGACTGGGTTCGCGGACTTGGCAAGCCAATTCCACAATCCTCCCGATTTCTCTTGATCAACAAAGTTCGAAAACTTCGGTTCAAGGAATACATGGTTATGTAATCTAAACTCTCATTTCAATCATTGAGACATTCTCAGAGGACGTTATGTATCCGTTATTCACAGACCGATTCACGTCAGAGCAATTCTCAAAGTGATTTAAACTTTTCATGACTTTCGTCACTAGGTGAAGATAAACTTGATCAAAGCGAAACGCTTTACCAACACACGATTTCGAGATAAAAGATAAGCAATGAATGCTCAGCTCGAAATGTCAAATGTGTATGATCTAGTTTATATAGCATACGACTTTTGTCTCATAAGAAATAGGAGATAGAATAGATAGACTTTTGAGTGATAGATAAGTTCAAGTCTCCACATACCTTTTTGTTGATGAAGTTCCACGGTTTCTTGTATAGATCTTCGTCGTTGTATGATGTATCGCCATGAAGTCCTTGAGCTCAACTACACTTTTCTATCCTAGTCCGAGACTTAGCTATGTAGACTAGAAATCAAGACTCATAGTTTTGATCACTAACATTGACAAACATGCTTGAGATAGCAACGCATGAGAGGTCGACCGAGCTATGCTCTAACAACTATGACGGTGGATACGATCTCAACTACATTCCAGTCCGAAGTATTGATAGCAGGCTAGAGTCTGTAACGGATTAATACAGTTTGGTGTTCAAATATGGACAAGGTCACGGGATTTTTCTGTAATTGCGGTTTCCTAGTTAACAAAATTTCAGTGTTTGTGTTATTTTTATTTCTGCATTATATTATTTATCTTTATAATTGAAAAATCACAGGTTGTACACAAATCAATCAAAGTAGATACGTCCATCGAAATTGTTGGATACGACTTGATCGATCTTGGATATTGATCTTTGTAATCGCCCAAGTACTCTCACGGTATAATCAGGTTCACAGACTTGTCTTCGTTTACATATTGATTGTGAGAGAAAAAGATATAAACACTTCATATAATTCCTGATTGAGATTCATTAAGTTGTAACTCTCAGAGTTTTATTTGAGTTTAGTCCATACAGGTTGCCTAAGAAAAGTTGGTGGTGTATTTTAGTACCCCGCATTTTCATATTGAATTACGAAGTATAACACATATCTTTTGAACTTCGTAATTGCAACATAGACATCATCTTTGTAATTTGTTACTAGATTGTATAATGAACTTAGGATTGGTTCATGCTTAGAAAACTATCTTTGATTATATGAGTTTAAGAAAGTAGATATACCAAACTTGTTTCGTAATTGAAAGAAATCAATGGATTGGTCATTCGGTTCCTATTGGGGATCCACAACAGGACCAATCCCTACTTGGGGATCTCTCGCAGGACCGACCCCTATTGGGGATCTCTAGCAGAACCGATCCCTACCTATTGGAGATCTATAATAGGACCGATCCCCATGGCAAAACCAATTTTCGTTATCACGTATACTTTAGGGTTTGTGTGATTTTGGAAGTTGGGTTTGCAAAATAGGAAAGTTCAAGATGTCGACATGCATTGTGATTAATCTGAACATGTGTACAAATATTATGTTTTATTGTTCAAAGATATTCCTTGATACTCAAGGTGAGATCCCAAACCGAAATGTTTGAGAATCTTTTTAAGATTTTAGAATGTGTATGTTTTATATTTCCAGCAAGTAAAACATATCTTTGGAAGCTATATTAGTAAAGTGTACTTGAATGATAGCTAATATTGAGTTGTATTCCAAGAAGGATTTCGGTATTACAGTTGCATATTGGTTGGAATTATACAAAACCGAAAATGAGAATATATTGCATTTCTTGAGAATATTTTTGGTTATGGAAATCCTTGGTTTCCAAATTACTTTGTCTATAAATAGTGAAGTTTGTTCTTCTTACAAACTCATCCTAAGGCATGCACTTCATTTTGTAGTCACTGGAGTAGTTGACTAATAATATTACTTGTATAGATCTTCAGACTATCATTTGGTGGTATTCATCAGTATTCGAATATGACAGTTTGTGTTAGAGCACTGCTCGGTCGAACTCGCAAGCGTTGCTATCTCAAGCTTGTTTTTCAAGTTTAGTTGTCAAAACTATAAGTTTTGATTTCTAATCTACTTATAGCTATGTCTCGGATTAGGATAGAATGTGTAATTGAGCTTTAGACTTCACGGCGTTCATCGATTGAAGACGAGGAACTACTAAGGGGAGCTTGTGGAACTTCATCAACAAAAGGTATTTGGAGACTTGAACTCATCTATCACTCAAGAGTCTATTCTATTTTATATCCTATTGAGACAAAAGTCGTATAACTATATAGACTTTACATTATACACATTTGAAAAGGCGGGGGTCTAACAACCACACCCAATAT
The DNA here is from genome assembly GCF_003573695.1 of Papaver somniferum. NCBI lineage: Eukaryota > Viridiplantae > Streptophyta > Magnoliopsida > Ranunculales > Papaveraceae > Papaver > Papaver somniferum. The sequence continues at coordinate 71,370,271 of NC_039364.1, read as the reverse complement.
TTCGCTTAGCAGTCTGTATGGACTAACTCCAATATACTTTCAAGAGAATCAACTAGACAGTCAGACTAATTCTTAAGAAAAGTATATCAAAGAGTTATATCTCTGTTTCTTAATGTAATCATCAAATCAAACAGATAAAAATCTGTGAGCCTGATTAATATAAGAAACAACTTGGACGATATCAAAAACCAATATCCAAGTGTCAATCAATTTAATCAACAACCAAAGGTTGGATTCACAATTGATTGAACTTACGAACAACTTGTGATATTTCAATTATATAAACAAATAATGCGGAAAAGAAATAACACAGACACCAGAAGTTTTGTTAACGAGGAAACCGCAAATGAAGATAAACCCCGGGACCTAGTCCGGATTTGAACACCATACTGTATTAAGCCGCTACATACACTAGCCTACTCCAAGTTAACTTCGGACTGGAATGTATCTGAGCCCTAACCAATCTCACACTGATCAAGGTATAGTTTCGCTCCTTACATCTCTGAATCCCAGCAGGATTCTACGCACTTGATTCCCTTAGCTGATCTCACCCACATCTAAGAGTTGCTATGAACCAAAGTCGAAAACTTGATAAACCAATCTGTCTCACATATAAAAGTCTATTGAATAGATTAATCTGTCTCCCACAGATAAACCTATGAGTTTTGTTCCTTATTTTGATAAATCAAGGTTAACAAGAACTAATTGATATACCAGACTTATATTCCCGAAGAACAACCTAGAAATATCAATCACTTCACAATAATATTAATTGTATGGTAGCGAAACAAGATATTGTGGAATCACAAACGATGAGACGAAGATGTTTGTGACTACTTTTTATCTTTCCTATCGGAGATTAAATCTCGAGCAAATCTTAGAGAATATAATACTCAATCACGATAGAAAACAGCAAGATCAGAACACGCAACTACAGAGAAAATAGTTGGGTATGGCTTCACAATCCCAATGAAGTCTTCAAGTCGTTAACCTATATAGTTTTAGAAAAACCTAAGGTTAAAGGATAATCGACTCTAGTCGCAACTAGTATCACACAAGAGGTGTGGGGATTAGGTTTCCCAGTTGCTAGAGTTCTCCTTTATATAATCTTCAAATCATGGTGTGCATTGTGAAACCAATGTTACCTTGGTAACAAAGCATTCAATATTCACCGTTAGATGAAAACCTGACTAGACTCAAGCTAACATCTTTCAACCGTTTGATCGAACTTAGCTTGTTATACACAAATGAAAAGTGACTTCATTTAGATATGAGTAACCGTACCTAAATGTGTACACCTTTGTTGGCTCAACAATAGTTAACCGAAGTTAGCCATATGAACACTTTCATATCAACCTTTATTCATCTTAACCATAACTAGTTCAAATGACTCAAATGAAACTAGTTATAGAGTTGTTCAATTGTTTATATTCTCATAGAAGTATACAAGACACAATTGAAGCAAAATCGATTTCGATTGACTCGAATCAATTCATGAACATTATAACCATGGTTTGCAAAATATTGAATTCCTTAATATATAAATGTATTAGTTCATGAACAAACCGATTTTAGAACATAACCCACTCAAGTATGCAAACGGGTACGCATACTTAAGTAGCCGGACTTGGACGGCGTTCGCCAGTATGCAAACGAGTACGCATACTGTCGTACACTTCCAAGTTTCAGTTGAACACAGTATGCGTACTGGTACGCATACTATAGTACCCGGACTTCAATTGACTTCGCCAGTACGCGTACTGGTACGCATACTCTAGCTCCCGAACTTCTCCTGACCTCGGCAGTACGCATACGGATATGCATACTGCATTCCGGTCTTGGATTAACATATATGCAAGTACACATACTGTGCACATAATCCAATTATGGTTAAGTGTTCTAAAATCCCATTTCAATCATTGAAACTTTCTTAGAAGACGACAATAGCCGTCTCACACAAACTATTAGCTTCGAAGCAATTTTCAAGTGATCGAATGATACGAAACATTTCGAGTCTACATCAAATGACTGACTTACACAAATCATGTAAGATGTTACCTGAAAAAGCGGGGGTCTAACAACCACACCCAATATTTCGCTTAGCAATCTGTATGGACTAACTCCAATATACTTTCAAGAGAATCAACTACCATATTTGATAAATCAAGGTGAACAAGAACCAATTGATATACCATACTTATATTCCCGAAGAATAGCCTAGAAATATCAATCACCTCAAAATAATCTTAATCGTATGGTAGAGAAACAAGATATTGTGGAATCACAAATGATGAGACGAAGATGTTTTTGACTACTTTTTATCTTTCCTATCGGAGATTAAATCTCGAGACAATCTTAGAGAAGATAGTACTCAATCACGATAGAAAACATCAAGATCTGAACACACAACTACAGAGAAAATAGTTGGGTCTGGCTTCAAAATCCCAATGAAGTATTCAAGTTGTTAACCTACAGGGTTTCGTAAAAAACATTAGGTTAAATGAGAATCGACTCTAGTCGCAACTAGTATCACACAAGAGGTATGGGGATTAGGTTTCCTAGTTGCAAGAGTTCTCTTTTATATAGTCTTCAAATCAGGGTTTGCAATCAATGTTACCTTGGTAACAAAGCATTCGATATTCACCGTCTGATGAAAACCTGATTAGACTCAAGCTAATATCTTTCAACATTAGATCGAACTTAGCTTGTTATACACAAATGAAATGTACTTCATTTAGATATGAGTAACCGTACCTAAATGTGTACACCTTGTTGGCTCAACAATAGTTAACCGAAGTTAGCCATATGAACACTTTCATATCAACCATATTCATCTTAACCATAACTAGTTCAAAGGACTCAAATGAAACTAGTTCTAGAGTTGTTCAATTGTTTATATAAGTATACAAGACACAATTGAAGCAGAATCGATTTTGATTTACTCGAATCAAGTCATGAACATTATAGCCACGGTTTGCGAAATATTGCATTCCTTATTATATAAATGTACTAGTTCATGAACAACCCGATTTTAGAACATTATCCACTCAGGTATGAAAACAGGTACGCATACCTTAGCGGCCGGACTAAGTCTGGGTTCGCCAATATGCAAACGAGTACGAATACCTCCAAACTCAGGAGAAATTTTCGGACCTGAACCTTACGCCAGTACTTGTACCGGTATGTGTACAAGGTTCCCAGACTTTCTCAAACCAACCAGTACGCATACGGGTATGCATACTATAATTCCCGGACATGGATTACATATATGCAAGTATGCATACTGTTAGAGCATAGCTCAGTTGAACCCACCAAGCATTGGTATGTCAAGTTTGGTTGTCATATTTTAATGAACCAAAATTCATTTAAAGAGGCGCTTGATTATTTACTAGAGTCAACTTCGTATAGGTTAGCTAGAAAGTTATTAGGATATGAGACATACAAGTATTACTCGAAGACTTGAAGAATGTGAAGAAGTAAAGAGCTACAACGACGACATCATCCTTCCTCTTGAGGTTAGTAATATTTTGACTTGAACCGTTTCATTCCTAACGTACCTTTCAAGTCGTGTTATATTGAAAACATAACTTTGAAGCTGTGAATGATTATACTCTAGTGAGACGTAGTATTAAGGAATTATAATACGGAGTATAACGCCTATCTTTTGAACTTCGTATATAAGACATCGACATAATCGTATGAATGCTATTGCGATTATGTGTATGGGTATAGGTGAAGATTTCGTCCTAGGAAACAATGTTTTACATTCGTTTAAAGAAAGTACATTCATAAACTTGTTTTGTGAACCGAAAGGGAAATCGCTAGGCTTATTGGTATTTTTATTCATTGCAAATCTTTGGATTACCAATATATGTGTTTAGTATAAACGCTCATAACTTGTTTATATGTCTTGGTAAAACTATTCACAATGCCTGACTTATGCATCGGTATGACTTTTATTAGTGAAACCAATCTTAAGTAATCACCTGAGATGGTATGATCGATATTTGTAATTGGTGTGACCATTCCTAGTCATTGGGTAACCGATCCTAGAACTTGGTGGAACTAATCACAAGATGTGTAATCGATCCTTGTAGTAGGTTAACAAGTTTTAGTAATTGGTGCAACCGATCCTATAACTTGTGCAACTGATCACAAGTAAGTACCATAAATAAGTGGTAACTGATCCTGGTACTTAGTTAACAAAGTTTTGGAAACTATTGTGACCGATCCTAGTAGCCACTTGGAGGTAGAACCGAATGTGTGTTTGGTAGAACCGTTAAACCCATGAATGGTGATTGAATGTTTTTGATCAATCACATAGTTCTTGGAAATCAGATGAACCAACTCTAAACTCGTCTGGAAGTGTGGCAAATCGGTTCCAAGATTGTAAATATGAAAAAGGATTTACAAAGTAAAGATGTCGACATACTTTGAACATGTGAAGTAATTCTTATATATTATTGTTCAAAGATATTCCTTAATAACTAAGGGAGAATCCCGGATCGAAATAAATTGAGAATCTTTTAATTAAGGTTTTTAGTTTTATATGCTTTTAATTTCCAACAATTGATAAGCACCTAATATTGTATACATTCTTATCAGTTTGTAGGTGTTTATGGTATTTTGTTGCACTAATTGCTTGAATTTATGGCAAATTATGTATTTTGTAGTTCTTGTTCGTTGCAAGTAAAAGGTGTGGCAATTGTCCTGATTTTTTGTTTTGTAACGAAAGGGGAATGGAAAGAATGGTCTGGACATAGGATATGCACAAAGTGGAGATTCTATGCCTTGTCGAACTAGATGTCAAGTCAGCTTTAAGGAGATACACGCAATGGAGAAGGCAGTTGGGGTGCGAGCAGATTTATGAATTGAATGGAACCAGTAGTGAACAAGAAGTGCAAGAAGAAGAAATCAATGGGACGAAATTCAGAACTCAAATTGCATGGAGAGCAAACTAATCCCAAAAGCCACTCTTGTATACCAGAGCAAGGTATTCATGCTTTACACAGAATCAATTATCTTTCCCAAATGCCATTTTCCTTCACGAGAAACAAACTTCTTCCCTAATTCAGTCAAACCTATCTTTTCTGTCTCCCATCTTTTTGCTGGCATATCAAATCAATCTGTCTCATCCTCTCTCATATTATCAATCCATCACCTTCACAGCCCAATTTCTATACAATTGTCGGCATCAAACTCAAACCTTATACCTATTTTACCCTATTTTTCTCTTTCTAAACCCATTCCCCCATCCACTGTCAATCAGCAATTCACAATAACCTAGCAACTAGGTAGGGTAGCTTACACATGGCACAATAGAAAGGAAAACACGTTGATTGAATTACTCTGCAAACATCAACAACAACAGCAAGCAATTGACGCCAATATGATGTCTTAGTCAGGAAAAGGTGATTGATTCTCTCTACAAAACTTGTCAACTTCATCACCTTCCCTCCACTGTTAGCAGCATGATGTGAAATATGAAATAAGTTTGAAAACATGGAGACAAATTCAGGCGGGGTTGTAAGGTAGCTGTGGCAACAACAGGCAGCAGGCGTGTAAAATTAGGTCTGATTTTTGTATTCCTTTCAAATGCCGCCAACATCATCCATTTAGTGAAGATAATGTCGTGGTTGTGCAGGATGGAGAGTACTTCTCACTGGTGAGTTTTGAGAACATGAAATCCCTTAATTTTATATTGAATTTGTTGAAAATTGGGATTGATAAGGGGGAGAAGCTTGTATAAATAGGGATGAGATTTTGTATCAGAACTCACGCCCGGACTAGCCGGTGCAAGTTGTTATGTAGGTTTAGGTTTAATTTCAGTTTTATCCATGTTCTAATTTCATAAGCTAGGGTTTATATGATGCCCTTAATCTACTACTAGTTTATTCATGCTATTGTTATTATTCTTGTTGAGCTTATTTGATTAAGGGAAGGTTTAATCTTAGTGCTACAACTGATAACTTTCACCTTGTATGTCAAGCATCCTAGGTAGTTAGAACAATTATCTGTTGTGCATCAACTCATGCTTTATGGATTGAATTAATCTGTGATCATTTGTGCCGTAAGAAGACATCTGATTCTAGGGGTTAATACCTTAGTTGACATTAAACTATCCAATTTTAAGACACCTTGGATATGCGGCTAACTTGAATCTTCACCGCTTTCTGCTATAAGGACAAGAGGAGTTTCATTAGCTGAATTCTTTAGTGTAGGTTATGTGGTTGAATTGATAGCCCTAGTGCCCCTTTAATCAAGTGTTTACACTTTCATCTCATTTAGATTTTTGTTCTTTAGTTTACTTCTCATAACAAACATCTTGTCGTATCGACGCACAAACCCCCCTTGTTGTTACTTCTTATTTGAATTAGTTTAGTAAGTATTTAGCTTCAACTTTACACCCTCCAACTCCCTGAGGATCGACATGCCCTATGTTACATTAGGACAATGTGCACTTGCAGTTTATTACATTATAGGCATCTTTCCCGACCTACCAAGTTTTTGGCGCCGCTGCCGGGGACTCGGTAGCGGTGTAGCTGAGGTTTCTATCTTTACTTCACTGGTTTCAGTTAATATTGTAAATATGTGTTAGATTTTATTTTGTTTTTCTGCTATTGTAGATGTAGCTTGTTCTATATCGCATTAGTTGTAGTTGTGATGTTGCATTGTAGTTTAGTAGTACATTTGTTCATATATTTTGCATCACTTAAAAACTATTTATCTTTGCATCCAAAAAAAAAAAAAAAAGATTTCAGTTGTTTTCTGTTACTTTCTTAGTTTACAGAAGTCATATAGTATCCTATATCCTGTTAATATTGTATTAGTTAACTTTTGTTTTCTTTTTACTTTTGAAAGTTTCATCTTAGTAGTGTAGTAATCCATTTGTTTATATAGTCTGCATCCTGTTAGTGGTAGTTTTAATTTTTCAGTCTCCTTGCATATTGTTTTGCTGCATCCTCATACCAGCATCATAGTCTTGTAAGATAATCTTATCCCTGTATTTTGTTTAGCGTTTTAGATCGTCTGTTGTTTCTCAATTTAATAGTTCACTATCATCTGTTACTTTACTGCTGCATCTTAGCCTTGTACTACTAGCTGTAGCCTAATTTAATTTCAGTAGTTTTTATATTTCTTAGTTCATGATATTTAGCCATCTTTAAATCCCATCTGTTACATATCTTGCATCCTGTTATTCTACAACTGCATCTAGTTAAATTTCTTTCAGTGTTCTATCGCAATCACCTGCATCTAGGATTCTTAGCAACATCTTTACTCTCCTGTAGTTTCAGTCATTTTTACCAGTCAGTTTCAGCTGTAACTAGTCACATCCTGTAGTCCAGTTCAGTTTGTAGTATATTCCTGTTAATAAGTAGTCATGTAGGAGTCTGTAAATATTTCTTTTGCTCTTTATTGTTCCTTGTTGAGAACTGTTGCCCTACTCAGTATTAGCTTTTGTCACATTTGTTGAGATACAATCACCTGCACTTAAACATTGAATCTGTAAAACTGACTCTCCCTCATCTCAGTTAAATCTCCTTAGTGTTAACGGACTTCTGAGCTGTGTTAGGTGTTATACAATTGTTGCTGTAGTTTTCTTTTCACGGAAATTGCATCCGTAAGGTGGTACCTGCAATACTGCTGCAGAAGCAAGGCAAATGAGGAAAAGGAGCAGAACATATTTACCTGTCGTGTGTACACTTGATCCCGTACTGGCAGTACCTGCAATATATCTCTGCAAAACAAGGAAAGGAAAGACAAGGAACGGAACACAATCTGTGGAGTGCCTTGAAAAAGCAGGGGTACAACAACCACACCCAATATTTCGCTTAGCAATCTGTATGAACAAACTCCAATATACTTTCTAGAGAATCAACTAGACAGTCAGACTCAATATAGAGAAAAGTATATTGAGGAGTTAATATCTCTTTCACTTGATTTGATCTTTACTCAAGCAAATAAGAATTTGAGAGTCTTTATCAAATATAAGGATAATAAACTTGGATAATACCAAAGACCAATATCCAAGGATCAGTTTTCCAATCAACAACCAAGGTTGGATTTCACAATTAATCAATACAACGCACAAACTGTGATATTTCAATTATATAACAAAATATAATGCGGAATAGAAATAACACAGACACTAGAAATTTTGTTAACGAGGAAACCGCAAATGCAGAAAAAACCCGGGACCTAGTCCAGATTGAACACTACACTGTATTAAGCCGCTACAGGCACTAGCCTACTACAAACTAACTTTGTTCTGGACTGTAGTTGAACCCCAATCAATCTCACACTAATTCAAGGTACAATTGCGCTTCTTACGTCTCTGATCCCAGCAGGATACTACGTTCTTGATTCCCTTAGTTGATCTCACCCACAACTAGGAGTTTCCACGACCCAAAGTCAAAGACTTTAATAAACAAATCTGTATCACACTGAAAAGTCTATAAAATAAATAAATCTATCTCCCACAGATAAACCTACAAGTTTTGTTCCGTCTTTTGATAAATCAAGGTGAACATGAACCAATTGATAAACCGGACTTATAATCCCGAAGAACAACCTAGTATTATCAATCAGCTCACAATAATCTTAATCGACGCAGCGAAAGAAGATATTGTGGAATCACAAACGATGAGAAGAAGATGTTTGTGACTACTTTACTATCTTGCCTATCGGAGATATAAATCTCAAGCCAATCGTTACGATTTACTCAAAACGATAGAATCAGCAAGATCAGATCACACAACTACGAGAAAGTAGTATCGGTCTGGCTTCACAATCCCAATGAAGTCTTTAAGTCGTTAACCTGGTTTTTAAGAAGAAACCAAAGGTTAAAGGAGAATCGACCCTAGCTAATACAACTAGTATCACACAGGAGGTGTGGGGATTAGGTTTCCCAGTTGGTAGAGTTCTGCTTTATATACTCTTTCAAATCAGGGGTTGCAATCAATGTTAGCTTGGTAACAAAGAATTCAGTATTCAAGCTAATATCTTTCAACCGTTAGATCGAAAACTTAGCTTGTTATACACAAATGAAATGTACTATTTTGGGTTTATGTAACCGTACCCAAACATGAACATTTTTTGGTTCAACAATAGTTAACCAATGGTTAGCCATATGAGCACTTTCATATCGACCATGTTCTTCTTCACCATAACTAGTTCAAATGACTCAAATGAACTAGTTAGAGAGTTTTTCAATTGCAAGGAAATATTATGTAACTACACAAGACACAATCGAATCAAAAACGATCTGATTCACTCGAATCGGTTCATGAACTATATAGCCACGGTTTGCATTTAGCATTCCTTAGTTAATATAAATAAGTTCACAAACAATCGTCTTTAGATATAACCAGCTTAAGTTCGCTGACTTAGTTCGCTGACTTAAGTTCCCGGAAGGAGTTCTCAAACTCCAGCAGATATTCTCTGGTCGAGAACTTCCGCCAGTTCGCGGACTGGGTTCACGGCTCTTGTTCCGGTTCTCTTGATCAACAAAGTTTGCAAACTTCGGTTCAAGGAAAAATGACTTATACATATATGTGTTGCCACACAATGCTTATATCGATCACTGGTTATATAATCTAAACTCTCATTTCAATCATTGAAACATTCTTAGAAGACGTTATATAGTTGTTATTCACAAACCATTTTTCGTCAAAGCCATTTTCAAGGTGATTGAAACATAACATGACTTTCGTCACTAGGTAAAGATGAACTTGGCCAAAGCGAAAGCTTACCAACACATATTTCGAGAAATAGATAGGCGAGATAAACTCGGCTCAAAATAGCAAATGTGTATAAGCAAAGTCTATATAGCAAAACGACTTTTGTCTCAAGATAGGAGATAGAGTAGATAGACTTTTGAGTGATAGATAAGTTCAAGTCTCCATATACCTTTTAGTCGATGAAGTTCCACCAGTTCCTTGAGTAGTCCTTCGTCTTGTATGATGATCGCCATGGAGTTCTTGAGCCCAACTACACTTTCTATCCTAGTCCGAGACTTAGCTATAGTAGACTAGAAATCAAGACTTATAGTTTTGATCACTAACATTGACAAATATGCTTGAGATAGCAACGCATGCGAGTTCGACTGAGCAATGCTCGAACTCGCATGCGTTGCTATCTCAAGCATGTTTGTCAATGTTAGTGATCAAAACAATAAGTCTTGATTTCTAGTCTACTATAGTTAAGGTCTCGGACTAGGATAGAAAGTGTATTTGAGCTCAAGAACTCCATGGCAATCATCATACAAGACGAATGACTACTTAAGGAACCGGTGGATCTTCATCGACTAAAAGGTATGTGGAGACTTGAACTTATCAATCACTCAAAAGTCTATTTATCTCCTATCTTGAGACAAAAGTCGTTTTGCTATATAGACTTATATTATACACAGTTGCTATTTCGAGCCGAGTTTATCTCGCCTATCTATTTCTCGAAATATGTGTTGGTAAGCTTTCGCTTTAGCCAAGTTCATCTTTACCTAGTGACGAAAGTCATGACAAGTTTCAATCACTTTTAAAATTGCTTACTTTGACGAAGAATAGTTTGTAAATAACAACTATAGAATATCAACGTCCTCTAAGAATGTTTCAATGATTGAAATGAGAGTTTAGATAATATAACATTGGAGGATATAAGCATTGTTGTGGAAAAACATATATGTATAAGTCCTTATTCCTTGAACCGAAGTTTGCTAACTTTGTTGATCAAGAGAACCGGAATGGTGGCGTGAGCCAAGTCCGCGAACTCAGTTCGCGAACTGACGTAAGTTCTCGACCCGAGAAATTCTGCTGGAGTATGTGAACTCCGTTCGGGAACTTAAGTCCGCGAACTTGAGTAGGTTATATCTAAAAACAATGTTTGTGAAATAATTCTTATATAAACTAAGGAATGCAAATTGCAAACCGTGGCTATATAGTTCATGAACCGATTCGAGTGAATCAAATCGTTTTTGATTCAATTGTGTTTTGTGTAGTTACATAAGATTTCCTTGCAATTGAACAACTCTCTAACTAGTTCATTTGAGTCACTTTAAGTAGGTATGCTGAAGAAGAATATGGTTGATATGAAAGTGATCATATGGCTAACCATTTGGTTGACTATTGTTGAAACAACAAATGTACAAGTTTGGGTACGGTTACACAAGCCTAGAAACGTGCATTTCATTTGTGCGTAACGAGCTAGTTTTCGATCTAACGGTTGAAAGATATTAGCTTGAATCTAATCAGGTTTTCATCTAACGGTGAATATTAAATGCTTTGTTACCAAGCTAACATTGATTGCAAACCCTTATTTTAAAGACTATATAAGGGAGAATTCTAGCAACTGGGAAACCTAATCCCCAAACCGTCTGTGTGATACTAGTTGTGCTAAGCTAGAGTCGATTCTCCTTTAACCTTTGGTTTCTTCTTCTAAACCAGGTTAACGACTTAAAGACTTCATTGGGATTGTGAAGCCAGACCAATACTACTTTCTTGTAGTTGTGTGATCTGATCTTGTTGTTTCTATCGTACGAGTACAATTGTAATAATTGGCTTGAGATTGATATATCCGATAGGCAAGATATAAAAGAAATCACAAACACTTCGTCTCATCATTTTTGATTCCGCAATATATTTTTTCGCTGCGTCGATTAAGATTATTGTGAGGTGATTGATAATACTAGGCTGTTCTTCGGGAATATAAGTCCGGTTTATCAATTGGTTCATGTTCACCTTGATTTATCAAAAGACGGAACAAAACTCGTAGGTATATTCGTGGGAAACGGATTTATCTATTACCGTAGACTTTTCTGTGTGATACAAATTTGTTTATTAAAGTCTTCGACTTTGGGTCGTAGCAACTCTTAGTTGTGGATGAGATTATCTAAGGAAATAAAGTACGTAGCATCCTGCTGGGATCAGAAACGTATGAGCATAACTGTACCTTGGATCAGTGTGAGATTGATTGGGGTTCAACTACAGTCCAGACCGAAGTTAATTTGGAGTAGGCTAGTGTCTGTAGCGGCTTAATACAATGTGTGTTCAATATGGAATAAGTCCCGGGGTTTTTCTGCATTTGCGATTTCCTCGTTAACAAAATTCTGGTGTCTGTGTTATTTATTTTCCGCATTATATTTTATTATATAATTGAAATATCACAGGTTGTGCGTTGTTTAATCAATTAGAATATCCGACCTTTTGGTTGTTGATTTAAATTGATTGACACTTGGATATTGGTCTTTGGTACCATCCAAGTTATCTCTCTAGTATTTGATAAAGACTCGCAGATTTCTATTTGCTTGAGTATATATCAAATCGAGAGATTGAGATATAAACTGTTTGATATACTTTTTATATCTAGATTGAGTCTGACTGTCTAGCTGATTCTCTAGAAAATATATTGGAGTTTTTCCATACAGATTGCTAAGCGAAATATTGTGTGTGGTTGTTGTACCCCCACTTTTTCATAAAGGACTTCACTTTTGACAAGGTATGGGACAATCACAGTTCACGGACGCAAACATACATATCCCATAACAAATTGCAATATATAAAACCATAAAGATTAATACTGCAAAAATAATCTTCCAAACAATTTTAGAATTTAAACCAACAAATCTAAAAACATGAAGATGAAAACGTTGGACATAGCTATGTGTAATCACAATAATGTCTATTCCAAACTCTAGTTATTCTTCTTAAACAAAATAAGAAATTAGAAGATTTACTAGACATTGTAGAGCTTTCTCAGAGCATCAACAGAGAATTCCTTCTCATTATTGAAGAAATTATTAATTACGGGATCAATTAATTCCTCTAGGTCTTCAGAAATGTCAGTTAACTCACTAAGTTCTCTTTTTAGTTCACTCAAGGTGTTCTTGGTTAGAGACAACATTTGTTCATAGTGAGTTATCTTTTCTAAAGAGGAAACGATTTGAGATTTTAAATCATTTCTATTGTTGATGAAATCTTTCACCATGCCTCTAAAAATTATTATCAAAAAGACAAACAGATAAGAGACAGTTAGAGGAAGAACCTTCTTCATTCTTTGTGGAATTCACTTTCATCACCATTGAGGAAGTGATTTCTTTGCAAAGATACACATTAACTGCTTCAACTGCATCTCTTTTTGTAGTTCCTCTAGTCACAGGAGCCATGAGATAGTATTTTTTGGATAAAAGGAAGAGACAAAAGAATATAAGGATTTATGAATACCAAACCCTAGGAAGACTTTGAAAGAGTCTTTCAAGATTTATTCATCATCCTTTTTCTTAGGAGAATTTTTTCTTAACAAATAAAATAAATACAATACTTGAGCCACGGAAACGCAAACCCTCATTTTCTCAAGTTAAAGATGAGGATGCGAACGTCTCTGGTACTAGACAGTGACGTTGTGAGCCAATTGTTCCCCTTGTTTACCAAGGTTTGTTGTATAAACAGATTTCCTACCTCTTCTGATTCTGGAAGCATTGGTTTTATGAGACCCATGTTGATTATCCAGATTCATCTTTTGCGTGTTCCTTTGTAGTTTGGAAATTCTTTTGTTGTTCTTCTTGAATCTCCAGCACATACTTTGAACATGATTTGCATTTCGACAAAACAAACAAATCAAGGATCCTTTGTCTTGTTGAAGTGCCTTCTGTTTATCACAACCGTCAACCTTTATTTTTCCATGATCAATAGAAACAATGGGGTTGACAATGCCTGCAGTCTTGCTTTTAAATCCTAAACCATTTGTGTTTCCAAAGGATCTATGACCAAATAACATCGCTGAGATTTTGTCAGAATTTCCAGATAATCTTTGCAGATCATCCTTAAGAGTATTAATCTCTTTTTCCTTTAGAGCAATGGTTCTGGTGAGTTCATCATTAAGACAGTATATCTCAAGATTTTTCACCTGGATTAATGATTCTCGTTTCTTCAATGAAGCTTTTAATTGAAGATTTTCTTGAATAACCTATTTATTCAAGAATTCGAAAATCTTCGTGTCAGACTCAAATTCTGAATCAGAACGTGATTATTTGGATGTTTCTGCTGCATGAGCTAAGGTTTCATCACATCCATCATACGTATTCACATCGTTGACACTTAAAGATTTTTCTTTCACGGAATCATTAGCAGCAAATGCTGACAAAAGATGTTTATCACATCTAATGTTTCTTTTTACAAATTCTTTGATCCTTTCTGTTATCAATGGTTTATCAAACCAATCACCATTTGAACAACATTCATCATCCCAAGACAAGTTAGAGGTTTCACTTGTGTTGGAGACAACATTGAATACAAAGGTTTGAACAGAATTTTGATCAAGAGTTTTTTCTTTTCCAAAAGGGGTATTTTTGAGGTTATTTCCTCCATCAATGGCATGCTTCTTAGAAACGTATCTATTGTCTTCAAATATAGTTTCTAAGATATCCCAGGCATCTCTAGACTTAGTGCAAGTAGACACATAATGATGAAGGTCTGGGGTAATGGCCTGTCTGAAAACATTTAATTCGTCAGAATTTTGCTTTGCAGCAAGGATTCTTCTGGACTATATCTACCAATGTCCTTAGGTACAAATACATCGCCTTCTGTATTAACCGGAGGATCATAGCCATTATTGATACATACCCATGTTTGAAAATCACGAGCTTGAAGAAAAGCACGCATAGCAACTTTCCACCAAGGGTAGTTTGATCCATCGAAGACTGGTGGTACGTTTATGGAGATAACACCTCTGTCCATAGAGTCAGATCGCTACAAACACAGACTTGTAAGGTCTTGAACGTGTTTGCCTGCTCTGATACCAATTGAAAAAGCGGGGGTACAACAACCACACCCAATATTTTTCTTAGCAATCTGTATGGAAAAACTCCAATATACTTTCTAGAGAATCAACTAGACAATCAGACTCGATCTAGAGAAAAGTATATTGAGGAGTTAATATCTCTCTCACTTGATTTGATCTTTACTCAAGCAAATAAGAATTTGCGAGTCTTTTTCAAATACAAGGATAATAAACTTGGATGGTACCAAAGACCAATATCCAAGGATCAATCAATTTCCAATCAACAACCAAGTTTGGATTTCACAATTGATCGATACAACACACAACCTGTGATATTTCAATTATATAAAAAAATATAATGCAGAATAGAAATAACACAGACACCAGAAATTTTGTTAACGAGGAAACAACAAATGCACAAAAACCCCGGGACCTAGTCCAGATTGAACACCACACTGTATTAAGCCGCTATAGACACTAGCCTCTACAAACTAACTTCGGTCTGTACTGTAGTTGAACCCCAATAAATCTCACACTGATTCAAGGTACAGTTGCGCTCCTTACGTCTCTGATCCCAACAGGATACTACGCACTTTATTCCCTTAGCTGATCTCACCCACAATTAAGAGTTGCTACGAACCAAAGTCGAAGACTTTAATAAACAAATCTGTATCACATAGAAAAGTCTATAGAATAGATAAATATGTCTCCCACAGATAAACCTACAAGTTTTGTTCCGTCTTTTGATAAATCAAGGTGAACAGTAACCAATTGATAAACCAGACTTATATTACCGAAGAACAACCTAGTATTATCAATCACCTCACAATAATCTTAATCGACGCGGCGAAAGAAGATATTGTGGAATCGCAAACGATGAGACGGAGATGTGTGTGACTACTTTTCTATCTTTCTTATCGGAGATATAAATCTCAAGTCAATCGTTACGATTATACTCAAAATGATAGAATCAGCAAGCTCAGATCACACAACTACGAGAAAGTAGTATCGGTCTGGCTTCACAATCCCAATGAAGTCTTTAAGTCGTTAACCTGGTTTTTAAGAAGAAACCAAAGGTTAAAGGAGAATCGACTCTAGATAATACAACTAGTATCACACAGGAGGTATGGGGATTAGGTTTCCCAGTTGCTAGAGTTCTCCCTTATATACCTTTCAAATCAGGGTTTGCAATCAATGTTAGCTTGGTAACAAAGCATTCAGTATTCACCGGCAGATGAAAACCTGATTAGATTCAAGCTAATATCTTTCAACCGTTAGATCGAAAACTTAGCTTGTTATACACAAATGAAATGTACTATTTTGGGTTTATGTAACCGTAACCAAACATGAACATTTGTTGGTTCAACAATAGTTAACCAATGGTTAGCCATATGAGCACTTTCATATCAACCATGTTCTTCTTCTCCATAACTAGTTCAAATGACTCAAATGAACTAGTTAGAGAGTTGTTCAATTGTAAGGAAATCTTATGTAACTACACAAGACACAATCGGAGCAAAAACGATTTGATTCACTCTAATCGGTTCATGAACTATATAGCCACGGTTTGCATTTAGCATTCCTTAGTTAATATAAATAAGTTCACAAACAATCGTCTTTAGATATAACCAGCTTAAGTTCGCAGACTTAAGTTCCCGTAAGGAGTTCTCAAACTCCAGCAGATTTTCTCGGGTCGAGAACTTCCGCCAGTTCGCGGACTGGGTTCGCGGGCTGAGTTCACGACTCTTGTTCCGGTTCTCTTGATCAACAAAGTTCGCAAACTTCGGTTCAAGGAAAAAGGTCTTATACATATATGTGTTTCCATACAATGCTTATATCCATCATTGGTTATATAATCTAAACTCTCATTTCAATCATTGAAACATTCTTAGAGGGCGTTATATAATTGTTATTCACAAACCATTTTTCGTCAAAGCCATTTTCAAGGTGATTGAAACATAACATGACTTTTGTCACTAGGTAAAGATGAACTTGGCCAAAGCGAAAGCTTACCAACACATATTTCGAGAAATAGATAGGCGAGATAAACTCGGCTCGAAATAGCAAATGTGTATAATCAAAGTATATATAGCAAAACGACTTTTGTCTCAAGATAGGAGATAAAGTAGATAGACTTTTGAGTGATAGATAAGTTCAAGTCTCCACATACCTTTTAGTCGATGAAGTTCCACCAGTTCCTTGAGTAGTCCTTCGTCTTGTATGATGATCTCCATGGAGTTCTTGAGATCAACTACACTTTCTATCCTAGTCCGAGACTTAGCTATAGTATACTAGAAATCAAGACTTATAGATTTGATTACTAACATTGACAAACATGCTTGAGATAGCAACGCATGCGAGTTCGACCGAGCAATGCTCTAACATGCCTAAACCCGGTTTATACCGGCGGTATCATTCTTCAACTCCATCTTTATTTGTTTGAATGATATATACTAAATTCCTGTACAATGAAACACCCCTTTATATGATCCTGAGACAATAGAAAAACTCAATTTTGGTAGTTGGGTTAGTGTTTCAAGCTGATTCCCTGTGTTGCGCACTGCTTCGGTACCTTTGCATATGAATCTGTGAAGCTCGAATAACATTTTTACTAGCCAAATTTGTCATTTTTTGTGCATCTCTTAATCTCGACATAACCCATGTTTGTGTGCATTCACCCCTGTAAGTGATTGTCGTTTTCATAAGCATTAATTCACGAGTTGCGCAATTGCATCTTTACTGATCAGTACAACATTTTGAATCTGTGTGCATAATTCCGGAAGCTAGCCTTTGAGTCTTAATAGATTTGCGATCCTCGTTTTCCAGATTTGCTTATTATTGCTTTATGACAGCCATAACATGTTGATTGATGTTCTTACCATGTTTGCATGCTAAACTAGTTGCTTCGCATAACCCTGACTAACCTCTGCAACATTTGGTATCAATCTGCATGATTCTGTGATACTTGAATACCATCGTTGCTCGCTGAAATTGTTGTTTCACTGTGTTTCTCTCGATCTCTGAAAAATACTGTGGCTGCATACATCTCTGAATCTGTTTGTCATCACTATAAGCAACATTTTTGGCCTGTTTTTATTTTTTACTTGTTGCTATTGCTGGTTGTTATAACATGATTGGTGTGTCCCCTAGGCCATGATAGTAGTTTCGAGACTGAACTGATTGCTTCAGACTGTCTACTTAAAATACCGTTTCCAGTTGTTGACACACCTGTCCAAGTTGAGACAATGGGTGATGATATCAGTCGGCCCCGTACTCTCCATGAGTACATGTATCCCACAGGAACAAGTCAGTTATCATGTATTCTCTTACCCCATACTTATGGTCCATTTGAATTGGATGCAAACATGATACAAATGCTTCTAATATTTCGAGGGGTTAAATTTGAAAACCCCTATCATCATGTAAGAGAGTTTGAGCAAATATGTCGGACTATGCAGTTTGAAAATATGTCCGAGGACTCTCTAAAGTTGCGTTTGTTTACGTTTTCGTTAAAAAAAAGTGCTAAATCATGGTTTTACAGCCTGAGACCGCAGTCAATCACCACTTGGGACCAACTCACAATAAAAATTTTCAAAAGTTCTTTCCATATCATAGACCCATCAGCATTCGTCAAAGTATTAATTTTTTTGTCCAGTTAGATGGAGAGACATTTTTTCATTATTTTGAATGGTTTAATGATTTGTTGTTTGAGTGTCCTCACCATGGCTTTGAGAGGTGGAGACTGGTCGCAATTCTTTATGAAGGATTAGACTTTAATTCTCGAGCCTTGGTTGAGTCAATGTGTAATGGCGAATTCATTGATAAAACTGTGGATGATGCATGGTCATTTTTAGCCGAACTTGCAGAGCAAACCCATCAATGGGAATCCTTCATAGGAACTAGGGCAATGTCACATGATGTGAGTAGTCTCCATGAGTTAGAGTCTGATTTTGACTCTGATACAAACATGAAATGCATGAATAGGACATTCAAAGATCTAGAAATGGGAACAAATGAGAATGTCGTTGTCTCTAACTCATGCACCCAAACTGAATTCCATGCTTGTATCTTGTGTGATAGATTAGGCCACCCTGTTGAGGACTGCTCTGTTTTGCATGACTCTAGAACACAACATATTGATGCCTTCTATCAAGAAAATCAACCTTATTCGCAGACTTCCAGTTCAGCATGGGGAAATCCATGTTTCAATGATACTGATAGTGAATTAAATTTTGAAAATAGCGTGTCTAGTCTTACTCATGCAACTGATATTGAAGATGAACCTAATCTAGAGGTAATCGAGTCGACCAGAGACACTGCAACTTTGAATAGGTGTTTGAGGGTCAAAACGGTTTCTGCTAATTTTGGTAATTTCGGGTGTGAGTGTGAGAAACTAATTTAAAACCTAAACAATGTACTGCAAGGGAGTACTTTAGATTCGAGAGATCAATCTGTACAAATCCGGCCTAAACCAAGAAATGGCCGTTCCGGACTTGCTTCAGTCACAAAGATGAGGAGAATGAGTTGGTTTTGGGGAGGGAAGCGAAGAAAGTGTTGAGACCAGGTTGATTATGGAAGAGTAGTTGTTTCACGACTTGTATCAGAAAATGGGAAGCTCACAGATGGAAAGCTAGCGAATGTTTCTGAGTGTTGTATTGCTCCTGACTGAACTTGTTGTTCGGCGGAAATAGGTAAGACCTATTTATACAAGTCGAAGTGAAACGTACTCTGGTCTCATTAAGGAATGAAAAAAATGGGTGAGTAAATGGGAGGAGGTGGTAACCGTTAACGCATGGAATTGATGTTCCATAAAAGAGAGCGTTTCACCATTACTCCCTGTATTTACTAACCACCCCATCCTTATGACACTTCCTTATGACAGGCGTAGTGTACGCCGCACGCTGTAAACCGCCAAACCAATACCCAAAGAGGATCCCCCAGTTTGTGATATGTGTTGATGCCTCGAATGTTTTCGTGGAAAACATGTAGCATATTGTCGTCGTCTGGAAAGTCGATCTTGGGAGACTTGCTGGCTTGGTGACCTTCGACGGTCGAGATTTTGCATCTTAAGAGGAAAGGTAGTCGTTGATCGTCGCACGCTTTCGTTTTTGGTAGCCGCAAAGGGAAGGCCAGTATGGTGGCGCGGCAAGGTTGGCATGCCATTGGCATGGAATGCCTTAGCGCGGTTTGGCGTGGCCCAAACTAGGGTTTTGGGTCAAAGGCTACATGCGTTGTATGGTAACCTTCGACGGCTAGGATTTGCTCCTGGCATTGAAGGGCGACTGTTGATTGTCGCACGCCTTCGTTTTGGTAGACGCATAGGGAAGGACAGCATGGTGGAGCGGCAAGGTTGGCATGCCATTGGCATGGTCATGCCTTGGCGCGGTTTGGCGTGGCCCAAACTAGGGTTTTGGGTCAAAGGTTACCATGCGTTGTCTGGTAACCTTGGACGGCTAAGATTTGCTCCTATGAATGAAGGGGGGCCATTGATTGTCGCACGCTTTCATTTTGGTAGCCGCATAGGGAAGGCCAGCATGGTGGCGCGGCAAGGTTGGAATGCCATTGGTATGGCATGCCTTGGCGCGGTTTGGCGTGGCCAAATTAGGGTTTTGGGTCAAAGGTTACCATGCGTTGGCTGGCGACCTTGGATGGCTAGGATTTTCTCCCAAGATTGAAAGATGGTCGTTGATTGTTGCAGGCCTTTGTATTAGCAGTCGTGAAGGGAAGGCCATCATGGCATGGGTTAGGCGCGGCAAGGTGATTGGCGGCATGCCTTGGCGTGGTTTGGGCGTGACCAAACTAGGGTTTGGGCCAAAGGTTGCCATGCGTTGGCTGGCGACCTTGGACGGCTAGGGTTTGCTCCCAAGATTGAAATATGGTCGTTGATTGTTGCAGGCATTTGTATTAGCAGTCGTGAAGGGAAGGCCATCATGGCATGGGTTAGGCGCGGCAAGGTGATTGGCGCGGCATGCCTTGGCGTGGTTTGGGCATGACCAAACTAGGGTTTGGGCCAAAGGTTGCCTTGCGTTGGCTGGCGACCTTGGACGGCTAGGATTTTCTCCTGAGATTGAAGGGTGACCGTTGATCGTAGCACACCTTCGTTTTGGTAGCCGAATAGGGAAGGCCAACATGGTGCGGCAAGGTGATTGGATTGACATGGTGGGGCCCAGGTTTTGGCATGCCATTGGCGCATGGTACAGCTAGCATGGTTAGGGCCAAGGCGAGGTGCGGTTGTCTTGGCATGGTGGGGCCAAGGGTTTGGCATGCCGTTGGCGTATGGTACGGCTAGCATGGTTGGCATGCCCTGGCGTGGTAAACGTGGCTGGCATGGTTTGCTATTGGCACAGTGGTGCGGCTGGCATGGTTGGCATGCCTTGGCGCGGTAGATGTGGCTGGCATGGTTTGCCATTGGCATAGTGGTGCGGCTGACATGGTTGGCATGCCTTGGCGCGGTAGATGTGGCTGACATGGTTGGCATGCCTTGGCGCGGTAGTTGTAGCTGGCACAGTGGTGCGGCTAGCATGGTTGGCATGCCTTGGCGTGGTAGTTGTGGCTGGCACGGTTTTCCATTGACACAGTGGTGCGGCTGGCATGGTTGGCATGCCTTGGCGCGGGGATGCGGCTGGCATGTTTTGTTATTGGCACATGTGGTGTGGCTGGCATGGTTGACATGCCTTGGCGCGGAGATGTGGCTGGCATGGTTTGCCATTGGCACAGTGGTGCGACTGGCATGGTTGGCATGCTTTGGAGCGGAGATGTGGCTGGCATGGTTTTCCATTGGCACAATGGTGCGGCTAGGATGGTTGGAATGCCTTGGCGCGGTAGATGTGGCTGACATGGTTTGCCATTGGCACAGTGGTGCGGCTGGCATGGTTGGAATGCCTTGACGCGGTAGATGTGGCTGGCATGGTTTGCCATCGGCACAGTGGTGCGGCTGGCATGGTTGGCATGGTTGGCGCGGTAGATGTAGCTGGCATGGTTTTCCATTGGCACAGTGGTGCGGCTGGCATGGTTGGCATGCCTTGGCGCGGTATAATGAGAATTAGGGTTTAGGTGATGTTAGTCAATGTTAAGGGTTCTGCCGTGGAACATGACCCGTGTAGAAAAAAGGTATCCCGGTAATTCTTACGTAAGCGTGCTGATTGATTCAATAAATGTACTAATGGTCATAGTGACGTCATGTCGGATGTATAGTTTTACGATTTTAACCCTAAGCTAAAAACCACCATCAACATTAAGTCCCCTGCTTAGCTCGGAACAGGAGTGTTGTTGCGAGGTAAGCATAAGATGGCGACGGGAAAGGAAGAAATCGAAACGAGAAGTCGTAAAAATATGGTCAGGAAGGTCCGACTAACCTTTTTCGAGAGGTAAGGAGAGATTTTGCTTCCCGTGTTGACGGCCTCGCATGAATTGTACTGGTGGTGCAGACCGTAGAGCGGTGAGATAAAAATTGTCGGCTTAGTCTGGTTATGCGCCATCTTGGCTGGGTTAGGGAACATCATGATGCTGGCTTGGCGAGTTGTTGGTGTTGGCGCGACAAGTCATGGCGCGGACGGCTTGGCATGGTACGGCCATGGCAAGGCGCCATTTAGTGAGGCAAAGCATGCGCGGACGGCTTAGCTTGGTGGGGCCAAGGCATGGTGCGGACGGCTTGGCATGGCGATTTTTCTTCGCGGGCCCGGTTGCCTCTTTTTCTTACTTGACTCAAAGAGGAATGGAGCCGTCAGCATCGGTCGGCTTGGAATGGAGCCGTCAGCATCGGTCAGCTTGGAATGGAGCCGCTAGCATTGGTAGGCTTGGAATGGTGATGACACTGGAACTTCGGCTATCAAATGGTGGTGATGGCGCCTGACAACTTTGTCTAATTTAGGGTTTGGCATGCTGAAACCCAAATTAGCGCTCCTTAGTAGAATCATTGTAAAAGTCTCGTACGAACTCAGATTTCGACGGTCCTCCCATCCATCTGACCGGAAAAGAATTTCCTATCTCTTTACGCGGAAATATTTAGGTTTTGAGCTCGTTCAGGAGGTGAAAACGGCCCGACAGTGAAACTCATGAAGAATTCAGGAGGGATGTTGCGGGCCCGAGGTGGTATAGTCGCTCCAGTCATCTATTCCCGTTCATGGAGCAAGAATGAATCTTCATTCTGTTCAAACTCTAGAAACTCCGTTCGCATGAAAAGAGGTATCGACCCTCTTTTGTTGCTCGTCTGGATCCGTGCTTTCGTCTGCAATGTCTCTCCAGTGGATTCCAAAATTTACCAAAACTCCACTGCATTCTTGGGATGAATGGGTGAAATATATGTTCGGCAACGATCATGTCAGGGATAATCTTGGTATTGTTGTTGCGTTGTCGGCCATCCTTGACTTTAGGTTGTTCAGTGTCTAGATCTTCTGATCGGAATGATGATATGGTGTAGATGATCATATGGTAGAAATCTTCCGAAGACACAATTTGAAATAGATGAGTTGGGAGACATTCTGTCGCCGTTGTGCTGCTATCAAGTCTTCAAGGACTTTGTTCCAAGAGACATCCTTCGAACCAGCTTCTGAATCTTGGATTATCGTATGGAATGGGACGCGGTGAACAGTCCCCAGTTATACTTCCGTTTGATCCGATGGTCATGGACGAATACGTGAATGTATTTCTATAGCGTGCTTTTGGAGTCTTCGGTGTATATGTACGGCTTCATGTTGAGAATTTTTGCGTAAAACTCCGACAATGATGACGTTGAAACTAGAAATAACCTGGTTGAGGGGAGTGAAAGCGTCCCATGTTTGGCAGTCCCCATGTGTAGCGTACTTCCATTGCATCTCCCGGGATCCACGTCCACGGGATTTGATGCAAGCTTATTGTATTCTTCTGGATGTGGATGTGATGCCGGGATGCTCAGAATACCACATGGATAAAATATTCTGGGTAGCGAAGAGGTAGAAAATGATAGAGTTATGTTGTTTGTCGTGACTCCCTATGTTTCTTCAGGGAACTGTTTCAGCCGCATCTCTGGAGTTTATCTCACAAATATTTGATGGTCGTCGGGATGGACTGCGATGATCAGTGCCCAGTCGCGCTTTTCTTTAGTTTCTGAAGTTGTTTCCTCTGGTCAGGCTTGGGATCTGCCGCGGCCTCGTAGAGTGTCGAAGGCGTCTTCTATACAGAGAGGTGATGTTATTTTTGCACTGCACCCTTGAAGAGTAGATGTCTTTGTTGTGGCCATGGACTTTTGGTTGACTGTGTCACCTGAGTTTGACAGTGAAGGGATTCTGTGTATATCCTCAGTCCCAAAGTATGGTTTACATGTTTCCATCTTTGTAGTGATTGCTGTTGTGGTGAAGCTCTGACTGGTATCAACAAATGAGCGGCAACAGTTCTTGGTAGCAGATGTAATCAGAAGAGACTGCATTGTCGTGGTAACAAAGTAGGTTGGCTGGAATTGTATGGGCATCCATGGTAATATAAGGATCGGCTGGATGCGTTAGCGAGGAACAGTCCATGATCACGAGTTTTGGCGAGATGGATTAAAAGGCGGCCATAACTACGAATAATGGTTGGCTGTGATCATGATCCTTGACACGTGGAACGTGGTGGTATGACCCTTTGCAGGAAGAAGCGGCATTGAAGCAGCTTCGGCCCTTGAAGAGGATGTTGAAACTTAAAAAAGCCAAACGGACGTTGAAGTGAAGTGGCCGTTGGAGCGAACGTTGAAGCGGAGCCGCTGCTGGAGGACGTTGAAGTGAAGTGGCTGTTGGAGCGAACGTTGAAGCGGAGAGGCTGCGTTAATCAGTGTGTTGTCAAACTGGACACCCTTCAAGCGAACAATGGTGAGAAGTCCCCAGTTCCATTTATCAATCGTGCTTTCCAGGAGAGGTTAGGGTTTGGGAACAGCTTTCCTGGTTGGAAACAACTGCTTCCCTGATGCAATGCGGTTGAGGGATGCGAATATGTCTTGACGCTGCGCCTTGGGTAAATACATAATCTCACATAAGTGTTTCATCGTAGACTGCACGATTTTGTGGGAGAAGTCCCCAGAAATCATGCATCTCCTGACATGAAGAGAGTCTTTGTGAACTCAGGGGGTTGTTGACTTTCTTTGCCTCGATTTTGGAGAAGTCATTCCTGATCTTTACGTGTTATGAAATTGGGTTGCTGATTCCCTTCTACTGGGCGTTCAGAAACAACGCTGGAAGAATGCAAGTTGCTAGTGCTGGGAAGATGCAAGTTGTTGTAATGATGCAAGTTGTATGCGCTGGAAGGATGCAAGCTGCTGGTGCTGGGAAGATGCAAGTTGTTAGTGCTGGATCGATGCAAGCTGTTAGCACTAGATCGGCTTGGAATGGGCGCTGGATTGGCGTGGACGCTGGCTTGGAAAGGCGCTAACTTGGCATGGTACTGGCTTAGCGTGGGCACTGGCTTGGCGTGGACGCTGGCTTGGAAAGGCGCTAACTTGGCATGGCGCTGGCTTGGCGTGGACGCTGGCTTGGCAAGGCGCTAACTTGGCATGGCGCTGGCTTGGCGTGGCGCGGTATCAATAAAGTGGGAAAGCATATTCCAGGTATGTACTCCAGCGTTTCTCTTTCAATTTGTTTTCTTGTTTTTCTTGTGTTGGTGCAAACCTTAGCCATAGGTATGCCTTCCATAAATCTGTAGAAATATTGTTCTTCTGAACTGGTGTAAACCCTATGCATAGGGATGCCTTTCATAAACTTGTAAAAATAATTCATCGTAAACAATTCCTCTTCGAATATCACCGTAGTAGCGCCGGCTACCTCATGAATAGTGAAGGTTAATCATCATTATGCAAAGTGGGTACGTACGAGTAGGTGACTGATTCTACGAAGAACCAGGCATTAGGGTTTTTCCCTTTTTTTTTTGTAAGTCAAACAAAGCGCCTGGTTTATGGTTTGATTTTCTGGATTTTTGGGTTGATAGACAAGTGTTACCTACGAGGGTTTTGGATTATTATTCGGGATGAACTGTTTTATGATGATGTCGTTTTTGGTTATGATTGTAACTGACACAAACGTCCCAGGGAAGATATGGAACCGTGAACGTTGCGTGTCGGTAGATGACATGGGATGAAACATAACATGGCTATCGGTTTTATCATTCCCGTGAAAACTTGAAATTGTAAACCATGTATTTTGTCTAGGCAAGACTTACTCGGTTTTTTGGATCTGCCAACGAAAAATGAGTCAGGTGCAAGTCCGAGTTTTATGGGAAGCACCGCGATTGTGGAAAGTCCCCAGTCTTCCCTGAGTCATTTGATAATCGAGTCGTCGATCCCTGAGCGGATCGTTTGCTTTTAACCTCTGGGAAGTCCCCAGTCTCCCCTTGCGGTGACATGACTGGTAATCGGGTCGTCTGGTAACTGAGTCGTCGATCCCTGAGCGGATTGTATCGGGCCGTCTGGTAGCTGAGTCGTCGATCCCTGAGCGGATCGTCTGTCTCTACCGTCCTGACTTCTGGGTCGAAGTATGAGATCGAGGATTGAAAATTGACATTGTAACCGAAAGATGAATCTCCCACTTTGGTCGCCAATTTTTTGAGGGTGAAAACGATTTCTGCTAATTTTGGTAATTTCGGGTGTGTGAGTGAGAAACTAATCTAAACCATAAATAATGTACTGCAAGGGAGTAATTTAGATTCGAGAGATCAATCTGTATGAATCCGGCCTAAACCAAGAAATGGTCGTTCCGGACTTGCTTCGGTCACAAAGAGGAGGAGAATGGGTTGGTTTTGGGGAGGGAAGCGAAGAAAGTGTTGAGACCAGGTTGATTCTGGAATAGTAGTTATTTCACGACTTGCATCAGAAAATGGGAAGCTCACAGATGGAAAGCTAGTGAATGTTTCCGAGTGTTGTATTGCTCCTGACTGAACTTGTTGTTCGGTGGAAATAAGTAAGACCTATATATACAAGTCGAAGTGAAACGTACTTTGGTCTCATTAAGGAATGGAAAAATGGGTGAGTAAATGGGAGGAGGTGGTAACCGTTAACACATGGAATTGATGTTCCATAAAAAGAGAGTGTTTCACCATTACTCCCTGTATTTACTAACCTCCTCATCCTTATGCCACTTCCTTATGACGGGCGTTGTTTACGCCGCACGCTGTAAACCGCCAAACCAATACCCAAAGAGGATCCCCCAGTTTGTGATATGTGTTGATGCCTCGAATGTTTTCGTGGAAAACATGTAGCATATTTTCGTCGCCTGGCAAGTCGATCTTGGGAGACTTGCTGGCTTGGTGACCTTCGACGGTCGAGATTTTGCATCTTAAGAGGAAAGGTGGTCATTGATTGTCGCACACTTTCGTTTTTGGTAGCCTCATAGGGAAGGCCAGTATGGTGGCGCG
Organism: Papaver somniferum; assembly: GCF_003573695.1. NCBI lineage: Eukaryota > Viridiplantae > Streptophyta > Magnoliopsida > Ranunculales > Papaveraceae > Papaver > Papaver somniferum. The sequence continues at coordinate 71,343,151 of NC_039364.1, read as the reverse complement.
GCAAGGTTGGCATGCCATGGAGCGGTTTGGCGTGGCCCAAACTAGGGTTTTGGGTCAAAGGATACCATGCGTTGTCTGGTAACCTTAGAAGGCTAGGATTTGATACTGGGATTGAAGGGCGACCGTTGATTGTCGCACGCCTTCGTTTTGGTAGCCGCATAGGGAAGGACGGCATGGTTGCGCGACAAGGTTGGCATGCCATTGGCATGGTCATCCCTTGGCGCGGTTTGGCGTGGCCCAAACTAGGGTTTTGGGTCAAAGGTTACCATGCGTTGTCTGGTAACCTTGGACGGCTAAGATTTACTCCTGGGATTGAAGGGCGACCGTTGATTGTCGCACGCCTTCGTTTTGGTAGCCGCGTAGGGAAGGCCAGCATGGTGGCGCGGCAAGGTTGGCATGCCATTGGCATGGCATGCCTTGGCGCGGTTTGGCGTGGCTAAATTAGGGTTTCGGGTCAAAGGTTACCATGCGTTGGAGGACGACCTTGGATGGCTAGGATTTGCTCCCAAGATTGAAAGATGGTCGTTGATTGTTGCAGGCCTTTGTATTAGCAGCCGTGAAGGGAAGGCCATCATGGCATGGGTTAGGCGCGGCAAGGTGATTGGAGCGGCATGCCTTGGCGTGGTTTGGGCGTGACCAAAAAGGTTGCCATGCGTTGGCTGGCGACCTTGGACGGCTAGGATTTTCTCCCAAGATTGAAAGATGGTCGTTGATTGTTGCAGGCCTTTGTATTAGCAGTCGTGAAGGAAAGGCCATCATGGCATGGGTTAGGCGCGACAAGGTGATTGGCGCGGCATGCCTTGGCGTGGTTTGGGCCAAAGGTTGCCATGCGTTGGATGGCGACCTTGGACGGCTAGGATTTGCTCCTGGGATTGAAGGGCGACCGTTGAATGTTGCATGCCTTCATTTTGGTAGCCGCATAGGGAAGGCCAACATGGTGCGGCAAGGTGATTGGCTTGGCATGGTGGGGCCAAGGGTTTGGCATGCGATTGGCGCATGGTACAGCTAGCATGGCTAGGTCCAAAGTAAGGTGTGGTTGGCTTGGCATGGTGGGGCCAAGGGTTTTGCATGCCGTTGGCGTATGGTTCGGCTAGCATGGCTGGCATGCCCTGGCGTGGTAGACGTGGCTGGCATGGTTTGCCATTGGGACAGTGGTGCGGCTGGCATGGTTGGCATGCCTTGGCGCGGTAGATGTGGCTGACATGGTTGGCATGCCTTGGAGCGGTAGTTGTGGCTGGCACAGTGGTGCGGCTGGCATGGTTGGCATGCCTTGGCGCGGTAGTTGTGGCTGGCACGGTTTTCCATTGGCACAGTGGTGCGGCTGGCATGGTTGGCATACCTTGGCGCGGGGATATGGCTGGCATGGTTTTCCATTGGCACATGTGGTGCGGCTGGCATGGTTGGCATGCCTTGGCACGGAGATATGGCTGGCATGGTTTACCATTGGCACAGTGGTGCTGCTGGCATGGTTGGCATGCTTTGGCGCGGAGATGTGGCTGGCATTGTTTTCCATTGGCACAGTGGTGCGGCTGGCATGCCTTGGCGCAATAGATGTGGATGGCATGGTTTTCCATTGGCACAGTGGTGCAGCTGGCATGGTTGTCATGCCTTGGCGCGGTAGATGTGGCTGGCATGGTTAGCCATTGGCACAGTGGTGCGGCTGGCATGGTTTGAATGCCTTGGTGCGATAGATGTGGCTGGCATGGTTTTCCATTGGCACAGTGGTGCGGCTGGCATGCCTTGGCGCGGTAGAATGAGAATTAGGGTTTAGGTAATGTTAGTCAATGTTAAGGGTTCTGCCGTGGAACATGACCCGTGTAGAAAAAAGGTACCCCGGTAATTCTTACGTAAGCGTACTGATTGATTCAGTAAATATACTAATGGTCATAGTGACGTCATGTCGGATGTACAGTTTTACGATTTTAACCCTAAGCTAAAAACCACCATCAACAATAGGGAGTTGCATCCGTGGTATGATGATGATGATAATGTTATGTTAGAAGAGCATATGTATTCTGAAAATATGGTAGAACCTTTGGGTTCAGAGACATTAGGCTTTGCTCCGACTTTCATGAATGATGCTTCTTCTAAATTTGCATATGCATGCGATGTTGAGTCTGAGCTTGTACAATTGTTCTGTGAAGAAGAGCATGATGAACAACTTGTATCTGACTTAGGGAAGGATGAATTTTCTATAGACATCAATAATTCTATGCATGAAAATAATTTCGATATGTCTAATTCCCTGCCTAGGTCACAATATGATGTTGCTTCTGATATCCCGATGCATGAGACCAAATTTCTTGATAATCCTGATTCTGGAATAGGGTTTGATAATTTGTTCAATGACTATGCGCATGATACTACAATAGTTGTTTCTGACTGGAAAAAAACTAGACTGCGTAGTGATACTTTTGAGCCTAAAAATGAACGTAACTTAGACGCATCTGATTCCTTACCTAAGTCAAAAACTGATGGTGTAGTTTCTGATATGGAGATTATTCCTCTAGAGTGTGCTAAATACATGTTGTTGATAGATCCAAACCTAGAGCTAGAGTTATGTGCATCTCAAATTCTGTTGGACCTTTTGTCCACTAAATATCATGTTATTGAGAAGCCACAGTTGGAAAAGATTCGTGTATCTCTGCCCGTCCCTAGCAAATTCCACATTGAAATAGACCTTGTGCATGATGAACCCCTAAAACTGTTAGATTTTATGTCTAAAAGCATATCTGTAGAAAATTTCTGGTTTGGGGGTAACTCGTTTATATCCGCAGTCTTACTTGCACTCTCATGTTATATATGTGTAAGACTGTCGATATTTCAGCATGTCATCTTCTGGGTTGATCCTCAACTCTTTAGATTGTTGATCTATGGTGAATCTTTCTTGCATTTTGTTCTCAGTCGGTTTGAGTCTTTGTACTTTGTATCCTTTTTGGTTACTACCTTGGTACATATGTTTTGTGCTAATCCAACGCTACACTCAGCTGATCTATGATTGGATTGCAACAGCTAATAAAAGAGTTCTTACTTGGGACGGTCATCGAAATCCGGTAATCTCTTTCCCTTTTCTCCAACTCAGCATCTTTCTCATGGTATGTTGTTATAATATCTTTTGAAACATTGAGGACAATGTTTAGTTTAGGTTTGGGGGTGAAAAGTAGATACCATATGACTGATTGCATGCTATAATTGAAAACATAACTATTTCTTTTTGTTATAAAAAAATGAAAAATGAAAAAATTGAAAAATGGAGCTCATTTACCTTGATTTGTGATACCTGTGCATGTATATTATCTTAGGGTTCTTAGTCTAGATGATGAGGCACCCCTGATTCTAGCACAATTCACATGTGATATAGAAAATTTGCACATGCACGACTACCAAGCGTGTATAGTGTCGGTGTTTCATAGGTTAAGTAAGCTGCCAATCATCTAGATACTGAATGAGACTTGACTAGCTTGTTCTTTGGTTGGCTGGGATAGAAGTTGGAGGATACGTTAAGAAAAGCAACCATTGAATTTGACTGGGTGCATCGAAAAGGGCTGCCTCTTGCCAAAAGTGTCATGTAATGTTTTTTTTTTCTGTTTTTTTGTAAAGTTGTTGCGTTATCTTGTGTTTGTATATCTCGTTATTCCATAATCAGTGAAGAATCAGTGAGAAAGAAAATCAGAAAAATTCAAAAAAAATGAAAAAAATTCAGTTGAAAACAAAAATCAGAAAAGAAAAGAAATGAAAAAGTATCCATTATCTGTTGTTATGTCTATTTCAATAAAAAAGTTAATGTTTCTCTCTTGCCTCAAAATGAGAGAGTAGTCAATGTAAATATGCAGTCAATGTTCTTTGTTGTTATGTGTCGTAAATAGTCTTGTAATAAGCAAGGAGGGTGTAGCCATCGATGTACAACGCGGGTAAGATGAAATATCACCAACTCATCAGGTGAACATTCACAATTCTCGTAAATCCGGACAGCTAGCTTGGCTTTGAATTCAGTTCTTAGCCTAAAAAATTATCTCTTAGTAATTGGCAGTCATAACTTCTTATAGTAAACCATTCTCTATGCATGTCTAAGGTGATACACTTTACACTCTTATCACATGTATTTAGTTGTTTCAGCGCTAGAATTGTTCCTTTGAAAGCTAGATTGACATATCCAATTGTTGTGAGCTAAAACTGAATGCAGGTATCACTTTCATGGAATCCGAGCTTATATTTTGTCCTAGAACTTTGTGCGTATGTTCTAAGCAAACCCTCACGAGACTTCAACTCGTCCACTAGGGACACTTAGTGGTTTAAAAGGCTTATTGCATTCGCTAAATGCAATCGAGAAACCAACGACAATGGTATAGGTAGGATTTCCTTTAGTTTTCGTTTTACTCGCGGACGAGTAAAATTCAGGCTTGGGGGTATTTGATAAGCACCTAATATTGCATACATTCTTATCAGTTTATAGGGGATTATGGTATTTTATTGCACTAATTGCTTGAATTTATGGAAAATTATGTATTTCGTAGTTCTTATTCGTTGCAAGTAAAGAGTGTGGCAATTGTCCTGATATTTTGTTTTGTAACGATAGGAGAATGGAAAGAATGGTATGGACATGGGATATGCACAAAGTTGAGCTGCTATGCCTTGTCGAACTATATGTCAAGTCGGCTTTAAGGATATACGCGCAATGGAGAAGGCAGTGGGGGTGCGAGCAGATTTATGAAGTGAATGAAACCAGTAGTGAACAAGATTGCAAGAAGAAGAAATCAATGGGACGAAATTCAGAACTCAAATTGCATGGAGAGCAAACTAAGCCCAAAGGCCACTCTTGTATACCATAGCAAGGTATTCATGCTTTACACAGAATCAATTATCTTTCCCAAATCCCATTTTCCTTCACGAGAAACAAACTTCCTCTATGTCCAACGTTTACATCTTCATGTTTTTAGATTTATTGGTTTAAATTCTAAATTTGTTTGGAAGATGATTTTTGTAGTATTAATCTTTATGGTTTTATATATTGCAATATTGTTATGGGATATGTGTGTTTGCGTCCGTGAACTATGATTGTCCCATACCTTGTCAAAAGTAAAGTCTTTCGTATGTCGATATGCATGTATTGATAAAAGAATGAATAGACTTTTGACAAATACAAAAGTTAAACCTATTATGTCAATTATTGATGGAAGATAGGTTAAAATCTTTTGTTTTCAAGGATTATGTCTATTGAATATCGTATGCGAATAGTGATGGAAAATATAATGAATCCTTGTGTATTCCGCAGTATTGATCTTTCCTGATCCATATTTTTTGTATTACTATGAGGCTCCTAAAGTGTCTTATGTTGAGCACTAAAACGGAAAAATTGATTATTTTTATGATTAGCTTAGTTGTTGTTCCGCGAGATACTTTATGTCGAGCATATTCAACTAAATTAATCATCTTGTTTGGTTATTTAGTTGTTGCTCCGTAAGTTTTCTTATGATGAGCATGACCAATGAAATTGATTACTTTTGTGATTAGTTTGGTTGTGTATTTCGATTAGATTAGTCTCCATAAGTTCACTTATGTTGAGCATTTTCAATTGAATTAATCATGGGTTCTCTTGTGGTTAATTTAATTGAGCTTTTTGGATTCAAATTCATACTTATATGTGATTGTTATGTCCAAAAAAATCCTTCTTGTTTTTTAGAAATTAAGTTCGCTCTTGTTATTCTTTCGGGAATGAGATTTTATGGGGGAGGGTTCTTAATTGAACTTGTGCTTAATTTCCAAATCTTTGTGGGGAGTGCAGTTGTGGAATATTATAGGGGTTGTCTTGTATCTTTATAAACTCCTTGATGAATGCATCTAGCTTCGTCTTTATGATTGCATCTAAATAAGTTGATATTTTGCTTTCTTTTGGTCAAAAAATATCTCTTTCAGAAATTTCATTAGGATCCCGTTCTTGTACCTTTGCCAATTTTATTGACAAAAAGGGGGAGAATTAATATGTAGTTCACACTACAAATACATATGGTTTTCGGATCATTATGTAAAGGGGAGTGGTTTCTATGTGAAATGGAGTATTGACTAAGGGGGAGTGATACATATCACCATAGTATTGTTGTTGAAGTTGTGATACAATTGAACTTTGACGTTGTGTAATGATACTATGACTCTGTATAACAATGATTAAGAACTCTTGTTTTCTCGTTGTTATAGCTACGGATTTTCAACAACGATGATGTTGAACTTACAACCTTTGGGATCATTGGAGTACTTGGAAGTGACGAAGATTTCGAGTAATGTTTAAGATTAGACATGTGGAATAGGAGCTACAAAAGTTAATTTATTTATTTTTTGTATTCCATATGTATTGATAGTTTTTCACTAAAATTGACAAAGGGGGAGATTGTTAGAGCATTGCTCGGTCGAACTCGCATGTGTTGCTATCTCAAGTATGTTTTTCAATGTTAGTGATCAAAAGTATAAGTCTTGATTTCTAGTCTACTATAGCTAAGGTCTCGGCTTAGGATAGAAAGTGTAGTTGAGCTCAAGAACTCCATGACAATCATCATATAAGACGAAGGACTACTCAAGGAACCGGTGGATCTTCATCGACTAAAAGGTATGTGGAGACTTGAGCTTATCTAACACTCAAAAGTCTATTTATCTCCTATCTTGAGACAAAAGTCGTTTTGCTATATAGACTTAGATTATACACATTTGCTATTTCGAGCCGAGTTCATCTCGCCTATCTATTTCTCGAAATATGTGTTGGTAATCTTTCGTTTTATCCAAGTTCATCTTTACCTAGTGATGAAAGTCATGACAAGTTTCAATCACTTTGAAAATTGGTTACTTTGACGAAAAATAGTTTGTGAATAACAACTATAGAATATCAACGTCCTCTAAGAATGTTTCAATGATTGAAATGAGAGTTTAGAATATATAACTATTGGAGGATATAAGTATTGTTGTGGAAACACATATATGTATAAGTCCTTATTCTTTGAACCGAAGTTTGCGAACTTTGTTGATCAAGAGAACCGGTATGGTGGCGTGAGCCAAGTCCGCGAACTGGCGGAAGTTCTCGACCCGAGAAATTCTTCTGGAGTTTGTGAACTCCGTCCTGGAACTTAAGTCCGCGAACCCAGTTCGCGAACTTGAGTAGGTTATATCTAAAAACGATGTTTGTGAACTTATTCTTATATAAACTAAGGAATGCAAATTGCAAACCGTGGATATATAGTTCATGAACCGATTCGAGTGAATCAAATCGTTTTTGCTTCAATTGTGTCTTGTGTAGTTACATAAGATTTCCTTGCAATTGAACAACTCTCTAACTAGTTCATTTGAGCCACTTGAACTAGTTATGGTGAAGAAGAATATGGTTGATATGAAAGTGATCATATGGCTAACCATTTGGTTGACTATTGTTGAACCAACAAATGTACAAGTTTGGGTACGGATACACAAGCCTAAAAACGTACATTTCATTTGTGTGTAACAAGCTAGTTTTCGATCTAACGATTGAAATATATTAGCTTGAATCTAATCAGGTTTTCATCTGACGGTGAATATTGAATAATTTGTTACCAAGCTAACATTGATTGCAAACCCTGATTTGAAAGACTATATAAGGGAGAACTCTAGCAACTGGGAAACCTAATCCCCACACCTTCTGTGTGATACTAGTTGTGCTAAGCTATAGTCGATTCTCCTTTAACCTTTGGTTTCTTCTTCTAAACCAGGTTAACGACTTAAAGACTTCATTGGGATTGTGAAGCCAGACAGATACTACTTTCTTGTAGTTGTGTGATATGATCTTGTTGTTTCTATCGTACGAGTACAATTGTAATAATTGGCTTGAGATTGATATCTCCGATAGGCAAGATATAAAAGAAATCACAAACACTTCGTCACATCGTTTTTGATTCCGCAGTATCTTTTCTCGCTGCGTCGATTAAGATTATTGTGAGGTGATTGATAATACTAGGCTGTTCTTCGGGAATATAAGTCTGGTTTATTAATTGGTTCATGTTCACCTTGATTTATCAAAAGACGGAACAAAACTCGTAGGTATATTCATGGGAGACAGATTTATCTATTACTGTATACTTTTCTGTGTGATACAGACTTGTTTATTAAAGTCTTCGACTTTGGGTCGTATGAACTCTTAGTTGTGGGTGAGATCAGCTAAGGTAATCAAGTACGTAGCATCCTGCTGGGATCAGAGATGTATGAGCATAATTGTACCTTGGATGATTGTGAGATTGATTGGGGTTCAACTATAGTCCATACCGAAGTTAATTTGGAGTAGGCTAGTGTCTGTAGCGGCTTAATACAGTGTGTGTTCAATCTGGACTAGGTCCCGGGGTTTTTCTGCATTTGAGGTTTCCTCGTTAACAAAATTCTGGTGTCTGTGTTATTTCTTTTCCGTATTATATTTTGTTATATAATTAAAATATCACAGGTTGTGCGTTGTTCAATCAATTAGAATATCCGAACTTTTGGTTGTTGATTTATATTGATTGACACTTGGATATTGGTCTTTGGTACCATCCAAGTTATCTCTCTAGTATTTGATAAAGACTCGCAGATTTCTATTTGCTTGAGTATATATATCAAATCGAGAGATTGAGATATAAACTCTTTGATATACTTTTTATCTAGATTGAGTCTTACTGTCTAGTTGATTCTCTAGAAAGTATATTGGAGTTTGTCCATACAGATTGCTAAGCGAAATATTGGGTGTGGTTGTTGTACCCCCATTTTTTCAAACTTCATCACCTTCCCTCCACTGTTAGCAGCATGATTTGAAATATGAAATAATTTTGAATACATGGAGACAAATTCAGGCGGCGTTGTAAGGTAGTTATGGTAACAGCAGACAGCAGGCGTGTAAAATTAGGTCTGAATTTTGTTTTCCTTTAAAATGCCGACAACATCATCCATTTAGTGAAGATAATGTCGTGGTTGTGCAGGATGGAGAGTACTTCTCACTGGTGAGTTTTGAGAACATGAAATCCCTTAATTTTATATTGAATTTGTTAAAAATTGGGATTGATAAGGGGGAGAAGCTTGTATAAATAGGGATGAGATTTTGTATCAGAACTCAGGCCCGGACTAGCCGGTCTAAGTTTTTCTGTAGGTTTAGGTTTAATTTCAGTTTTCTCCATGTTTAATTCTATAAGTTAGGGTTTATATGATGCCATTAATCTACTACTAGTTTATTCATGCTATTGTTATTATTCTTGTTGAGCTTATTTGATTAAGGAAAGGTTTAATCTTAGTGCTACAACTGATAACTTTCACCTTGTATGTCAAGCATCCTAGGTAGTTAGAAAAATTATCTGTTGTGCATCAACTCATGCTTTATGGATTGAATTAATCTGTGATCATTTGTACCGTAACAAGACATCTGATTCTAGGGGTTAATACCTTAGTTGACATTAAACTATCCACTTTTAAGACACCTTGGATACGGGACATACTTGAATCTTCATCGCTTTCTGCTATAAGGACAAGAAGAGTTTCATTAGCTGAATTCTCTAGTGTAGGTTATGTGGTTGAATTGATATCCCTAGTGCCCCTTTAATCAAGTGTCTATACTTTCATCTTATTTAGATTTTTGTTCTTTAGTTTACTTCTCATAACAAACATCTTGTCGTATCGACGCACAAACCCCCCTTGTTGTTACTTCTTATTTGAATCAGTTTAGTAAGTCTTTAACTTCAACTTTACACCCTCCAACTCCCTGTGGATCGACCTGTGCCTGCCCTGTGTTACATTAGGACACTGTACACTTGCAGTTTATTACATTGTAGGCATCTTTCCCGACCTACCAAGTTTTTGGCGCCGCTGCCGTGGACTCGGTAGCGGCGTAGCTGAGATTTCTATCTTTACTTCACTGGCTTTAGTTAATATCGTAAATATGTGTTAGATTTTCTTTCGTTTTTCTGCTATTGTAGCTGTAGCTTGTTCTATATCGTATTAGCTATAGTTGTTCCGTTGCACTGTAGTTTAGTAGTACATTTGTTCATATATATTGCATCACTTAAAACTATCTATCTTTGCATCAAAAAAAAAAGATTTCAGTTGTTTTCTGTTACTTTCTTAGTTTATAGAAGTCATATAGTATCTTATTCGTGTCCTGTTAATATTTGTATTAGTTAACTTTTGTTTTCTTTTTACTTTTGAAAGTCACATCGTAGTAGTGTAGTAATCCATTTGTTTGTATAGTCTGCATCCTGTTAGTGGTAGTTTTAATTTTTCAGTCTCCTTGCATATTTTTTTTCTGCATCCTCATACCAACTTCATAGTCTTGTAAGATAATCTTATCCCTGTATTTTGTTTAGCATTTTAGATCGTATGTTGTTTCTCAGTTTAATAGTTCACTATCATCTTGTTGTCGTATTGTCTCGATCTCGTATCCATAGACGATCACACGAAGTGTGAACCGATTCGTTGTATTGTCTCGACTCAGTCCATAGACAATCACTTTTGGAGAAAGGACTTATATGTGGAAAAGTTTTAGATTGCGGTATATTTGGGTACCCTCGTCTTTTCAATTGGTATCAGAGCGTGCAAACACGAAAAGATCTAACAATATGTGTTTGGTGCGATCCAACCCATAAGTTATGAGTCAAAATAAGAAAAACAGGGATAAACTTATGAAGAACTCAGTTAACGTATGTCAAGATAATGAGAATAAGATCTCAGAGAAGGTCAATGGAAATTGATCTCGTAAGTCTTTTCGAAAATCAAAGAAAAAGTCTATGACTAATAACTTGATTGAGATTCAGGTTCCTGATCAGAAAAGAATGAATCCTAAACTCAAGAAACATGTTTTGGATCCGACTCCAATCTCTAGTGAAAAATCGTTTGTTTCCAAATGTGAAAAGAGATTAGATTCACTAGTCTGTCCAAGTTATGAATTTCGTAAAATGTTAGAAAGATTTTTCAAACATGTTGAAAACTATTCAGAAAAGGGAAAAAACATTGACAGTCTAGATGATGTCATAGAACTTATTTGTTCAATTGATTGTAAGAATTTGTGAAGAAAAGCGAGAAACACTCAGTCTTTAAAATAATCTGGCAGATTATTTGGAACAAAAATTGGCTCTATGCAACGAAGTTCATTAGCAGACTACAGAATGTGAAATTCTTACTCAATCGCTGGAGCATTCACAAATAAGGAATAAGATCCTTATTGAAGAACCTCTTACAAAAACATGTCGAAAGACAAGTGTTTAGAAAAAATTTCCAACAAGGAATGGATACCATAAGAGGACATATAGAATGTCTTGAACAAAAGACATCAGCGATTTGTCTAATGGAGGATCAAGATCACACGGTTTCAAGTTCAAGGAACATACCATCCTGGGAACAAGATGTAATCAAGGATATAACATCTCGAAATATTCTTAATGAAGAGGATGGACTCAAAACCCACACAAGGGAACATGATAATGTCCCTAAAAGTAAGAAGGAAGAAATTCCTCAAATGGTATTTGGTGAGGAAGATCCTCACCCCAACACTTAATTGCGTTGGAATGTGCATCCTTACAATGCCCAATCTATTGATGTAAGGAAGCACATGTATCTGGGAAATCTGTATCCAGTCAATAATCTCTTATTCAACATAGAGAGTTTACTCAATCTACCTGAAGATGCTTAATCTGTCTCCATGTGTATCTAGAAAATCTGTCTTACAAAGAACTTGTGTAAACATGATAAGTTTCTCTATCTAAAGTATTTTTAGATACATGATCTAGAAGTTTGATTCTTCAAAAGAATCTTTGCGATTCTATAACACATAAGGTACGAAAATCTTTTCAAATCTGGTCATAATTATTTATTTAAGGCTGACACCGATGTTTGGTATGTGTTAAATTTTTCTCAAATATATGTACTCATCTTATTCGAGAACCAATGGTAAAGGATGTATCCTCAAACCAGATCTCAAGCCAAAATTCTGAAGGCATTAAGTGGAATGACTTCTAAGGAAACTGTTCATCTTGATGATACCTTCAAGAAATCTGGTTGTGAAGATAAAAAAAATGAAAAGGAAGATATGACTCATCTCCTTGTCCAAAACAGTTTGGATGCTAAGATTGATATTATCAATCTTCGACAATTCTTCCTCAGTACAATCGAAACGCATCATAGACAGGCAGCACTACTAATAACTGTTATTCGTAACCAAAGAAAGCTGATTAAACTTGGAATCGGTTACAGGGAGTATGCTCGGAGTGTTAATCGAAAGGTTAATGCTTTAGCCTGTGAACATAATCAAGGTACTGTGTGTAAAATCCGAGATATCAGTCGAGATGTTGTTGATGAAGATCCTGAAAAATTTGAGGAAATTGAAGATGATCTTTGAAAAATCTGTTGAGAAATAGACATTAGTTTTTGATTATTTCTATAAAGTCTATTATGAATAAAACTATCTTATTTATGAATAAAATTATTATTTTATAATTTTTCTTGTGATAGTTTTTCGATTACATAGCATGTGCTTGAATGCTTTATATTATTGTTATGTGTTTATGGGATGTTTGATTTTGGTTTTCATAACCTTAATATTCGGTCTCATATTGTGTGAACCCTTATGGTTTGGGTGACTTTTTGGTTTAGCGGGATTAGGTTCTAGCCCATGTTGGAAGGCTTTATCAAAGGATCATAAGGGGTTCCGATTGAAACTCATGTGTGAAAAAGTCACAATATGTTGAATTGTTTTTGGTTTAGCATAAAAGAATATGTGTTTCGGGGTTTCCAACTTTTGTTATGCATTAATTAAAACCGATTTTCAACCTTTCTCTGGTAAAGGTTGGTTTTTGTCGTTCTTTTGTCTTGCAAGAGGATGACAACACAGGTGATATTCCTCCCCTGAAAGATGCGAAGAAATGGATAAGAGGATGCGGAGCTTGAGGTAACGAATTTGTTAGTTAATCGTTTTCCTGTTTAAGAAAAGCCTGATTTTATTTCATATATTTTGCTTTTGCTTAACAAAATTTCGGTACAATTGATGTTTATTCCAGTATGTGTGTATGGATGTGTGTGTGTGATTCAATTGTTTCTGGTTGAGAAAAACTATTGTTATCTTTCTTTATTGTTTGGTATCAATTGTTTAGGCTTAACGAAATTTCGGTGCAATTGCGGTGCTTTAATGTCTATGTTTGTTTCAATTGCTTCCGGTTGAGATAAATAATTATGCAAGTTGATTTATTTGGTTTGTATGAATTGTTTATGGCTTAACAAAAAGGTTTTGGGATCAATTGTTTAGTCCAGTTCGATTCCGGATAAGAGAAACTAAGCTATTTCTGATCTTAGTTAGACTTATCAAAGTGTAGGATTCGGTTATTAAAGTCTAATCAAATGCCTTAACAAGAAATACTAGTTAACTAACCTAGTACTTGTCTTGCTTAAAGTGAAAGGTCTAAGTTATTGTACGAATAATTAGAACCTGATGAGAAAATAAGAGTTAAGTCTGATCTTTATTTTGGTCTTATCAAATAAGCGATTGTATTTGTGCAATCGGTTTATCAAAAGAACTAAGGTGCTTAGTCAATTTTGATTTGCTAAAATATTAGGGAAAATTGCTTCAGGCAATTGTTTCCTTGGTAACATATCAAAATAAAATTACTTTGTAATTTTGGTTTTGATATTGGTTATCTAAAATGGTGTGTGGAACCCTCGTGCTTAACTCTTATAGGTTATACAAGTCTTTTAGATTTGTAAGATCCTTTCGGTTTGTCCTTTATTTGCTCGTACCTTTGTCATTTTGTGGCAAAAAGGGGAAGAAATATATGGAGTAAACAAGTGATTTGGTGTCACTAAGTAAAGGACAATGGTGCTTAAACGTTATATCTAATGAAAGAGTAAAGCATAGACTAAGGGGGAGTAACATATCATATTGATACTTGTGGTTATCTTAACTACAAACGGAATAACAAAGATGTGTGGATTGAATATCTACCTATCTTACCTTTAGGGGGAGTATTAGCTTTGTTATAATGTCAACAACGGCATTTGTGGATTGAACACATGTTATTGTGCTGTTGAAACTTGGAATCAAGCGTATATTTAATGAATTCATGTAATTTTTTTATCCATATGATGTAAGAGTTTTGTCACTAAAATTGACAAAGGGGGAGATTGTTAGACCATAGCTCGGTTGAACCTACCAAGCATTGGTATGTCAAGTTTGGTTGTCATATTTTAGTGAACCAAAACTCATTTAAAGAGTCGTTTGATTATTTAATAGAGTCAACTTTGTATAGGTTAGATAGAAAGTTATTAGGATATGATACACACAAGTATTACTCGGAGACTTGAAGAATGCGAATAAGTAAAGAGCTACAATGACGACATCATCCTTCCTCTTGAGATTAGTAATATTTTGACTTGAACTGTTTCATTCATAACGTATCTTTCAAGTCGTGCTGAAAAAGCGGGGGGTCTAACAACACCACCCAATATTTCGATTACCAATCTGTATGGACTAACTCCGAAACACTTACTAGAGAATCAACTAGACAGTCAGACTCAATCTAGATAGAAGTATCTCAAGGAGTTAATATCTCTCTCTTATTTTGATTCACTCAAGCTAATAGAAATCAGCGAGTCTATAATCAAACACAAGGAATAACTTGGACGGTACCAAAGACCAATGTCCAAGGATCAATCAATATCAATCAACAACCAAAGGTTGGATTTCCAATTGATTGATTCAAACGCACAACCTGTATTATTTCAATTATATAAACAAATATAATGCGGAAATAGAAATAACACAGACACCAGAATTTTGTTAACGAGGAAACCGCAAATGCAGAAAAACCCCGGGACCTAGTCCAGATTGAATACACACTGTATTAAGCTGCTACAGACACTAGCCTACTCCAATCTAACTTCATACTAGACTATAGTTGAACCCCAATCAGTCTCCCACTGATCCAAGGTACAATTGTACTCCCTACGCCTATGATCCCAGCAGGATACTGCGCACTTGATTCCCTTAGCTGATCTCACCCACAACTAAGAGTTGCTACGACCCAAAATCGCAGGTTTTAACAATAAACAAATCTATCTCACACAGACAAGTCTATCAAAGGATCAATCTGTCTCCCACAGAAAAACCCTAAAAGTTTTTGTTCCGTCTTTTGATAATAATCAAGGTGAACAGGAACCAATTGATAATCTGGTCTTATATTCCCGAAGAATATCCTAGATTAATCAATCACCTCACAACAATCTTAATCGTATGGTAGCAAAACAAGATGTCGTGGAATCACAAACGATGAGACGAAGGTGTTTGTGATTACTTTTTATATCTTGCCTATCGGAGAACTCTCACGATCTCAAGCCAATCAATATGATTGTACTGTTACGATAGAAGATGCAAGATCAGATCACACAACTACGATAAAAGTAGTATCGGTCTGGCTTCACAATCCCAATAAAGTCTTTAAGTCGTTAACCTGGTTTTAGAAGAAAAAAACCAAAGGTTAAAGGAAAAACGACTCTAGCAAACAAACTAGTATCACACGTAAGGTGTGGGGATTAGTTTTGCACAATACTAGATGTCTCCTTTATATAGCCTTTCACACCAGGGTTTTGCCTTAGTTACAAAGCAATCAATATTCACCGTTAGATGAAAACCTGATTTAGATTCAAGCTAATATTTCTCAACCGTTAGATCGAAAACTTGGCTTGTCATACACAAATGACTGTACGCTTCTAGGTTTGTTAACCGCACCCAAACGTGTACATTGTTGGTTCAACAATAGTCTACCCAAAGAGGTTAACCATATGACCGTTTCATACTAACCATGTTCTTCTTCACTATAACTAGTTCAATTGACTCAAATGAACTAGTTATGAGAGTTGTTCAATTGCAAGGAAATCTTATGTAACTACACAAGACAAAATTGAAGCAAAGATGATTTGATTCACTCGAATCGGTTCATGAACTTTAATAGCCACGGTTTGCAAATGCATTCCTTAGTCTTTTAAGATTAAGTTCATAGATCATCTTTAGATATATAACCTTCTCAAGTTCGCAGACTAGGTTCGCGGACTTAAGACACCGGATAGAGTTTACAAACTCCACCAGAAATTCTCGGGTTCAAGAACTACGCCGGTTCGCGGACTGGGTACGCGGACTTGGCTCACGCAAGTAGTTTGTCAACTCCAGCAGAAATTCTCGGGTTTGAGAACTTCGGCAGTTCGCGGACTTGGCACTTGACATACTTCCGGTTCTCTTGATCAAAAAAGTTCGAAAACTTCGGTTCAAGGAATCCATTGGTTATGTAATCTAAACTCTCATTCCAATCATTGAAACATTCTTAGAGGAAGTTATATAGTTGTTACACTATTTCTCGTCAAAGCAATTTTCAAAGTGATTGAAACATTCATGACTTTCGTCACTAGGTAAAGATAAACTTGGTCAAAGCGAAAAGCTTACAAACACATATTTCGAAATATAGATAGGCGAGGTATACACGGCTCGAAATACCAAATGTGTATGATCTAGTCTATATATATAGCATACGACTTTTGTCTCAAAGAGTAGGAGATAGAATAGACAGACTTTTGAGTGACAGATAAGTTCAAGTCTGCACATACCTTTTTTCGAGAAGTTCCACCGGTTCCTTTAGTAGATCTTCTACTTGTATGATGAATCGCCATGAAATCCTTGAGCTCAACTACACTTACTATCCTAGTCCGAGACTTAGCTATAAGAGACTAGAAATCAAGACTTATAGTTTTGATCACTAACATTGACAAACATGCTTGAGATATCAACGCATGCGAGTTTGACAGAGAAGTGCTCTAACAATCTACCCCTTTGTCAATTTTAGTGACAAAACTATCAATACATATGGAATATAAAAAAGATAATGAAAGTTTAGTAGCTCCTATTCCACATGTCTAATCTTCAACATTCCTCGAAATCTTCGTCACTTCCAAGTACTCCAATGATCCCAAAGGTTGTAAGTTTAGCATCACCGTTGTTGAAGATCCGTAGCTATAACAATGAGAAAGCATCGGTCTCGATCATTGTTATACAGTGGCATAGTATTATTACACAGTGTCAAAGTCCAATTGTATCACAACTTCAACAATAATACTATGGTGATATGTATCACTCCCCCTTAGTCGATACTCCATCTCACATGAAAACCACTCCCCCTTACACAATGATCCGAAAACCATATGTATTTGTAGTGTGAACTACATATTAGTTCTCCCCCTTTTTGTCAATAAAATTGGCAAAGGTACAAGAACGGGATCATAATGAAATTTCCGTAAGAGACATTTCATGACTGAGAGAAAGAAACACACATCATCTTATTTGGATGCAATCATATAGCCGAAGCTAATAACATTCATCAAGGAGTTTAAAGATACAAGATAACCCCTCAAAAATTCCACATCCGCACACCCCTCAAGATATGACCATTAAGCACAAGTTCAAAAGAACTCTCACCCATTAGATGTCATTCCCAAGGGAACAACAACAAGCGACCTTAATTTCAAGAGAAACGAAGGATTTTATTGGACACCAAAACCATGTAAATGATTTTTATGTCCAACACTCAATCAAATTATTCATAAGTAAACCCATGAATAATTTAATCGGAATACATAATCAAATTAACCACAAAAGTGATCAATTTAATTCATTGTGCTCAACATAAGTAAACTTACGGAGCAACGACTAAGTTAACCATACAAGAGAGTGATTGGCTTAATCGTTCATATACTCAACACAAGAGAAGTTGTGGAGTAATAACTAAATTACCAACAAGATGATTAATTTAGTTCTAAAATGCTCAACATAATGTACCTTACGGAACAACTAACAAAGTTAATCAAGAATAATCAACTTAGTTGTATCGTGCTCAACATAAGACACATCAGGAGCCTTACAGTAATACAAAAAGATGGATCAATGAAGATCTATACCGTGGAATACACAAGGATTCATTCTTTTGCACAAGCATATACAATAGAAATAATCCTTGGATACAAAAGATTTTAACCTATCTTCCGTCAAGGGTTGACAATATAGGCTTAACTTTTGTTTATGTCAAAAGTCTATTCATTCTTAAACCAATACATGAATACCGATCATGAACGACTTTACTTTTGACAAAAATATGGGACAACAAAGTTCACGGACATAAACACAAATATCCTATAACAAGTTGCAATATAACAAAATAAAAAATATTGCAAAAAATCATCCTCCAAATAGTTTTCGAATTTTAAACCAAAAAACCTAAAAACAAGAAGATGAAAATAATATCTATGTGTAGTCACAATCATCGCTATTCAAAGCACTAGTTATTCTTCCAACTAAACCAAAAATAAGACATACTAGGCAACTCAAAATTAGACTCTTATGCCAGAACCAAACATTAACAACATCAGATGGACGGTTCTGGAGGTTTGTGATTATCGAGCTTATGAGTGATAGCAACCTCTGCAAACTTTGAGGGAATATCCTTTTTGGGAGGCTCCTTAACACGATTCTTCATGAGAGCAAGATTACAGTTAACATTTTTCAACTCAGCTCTTACAGCATCAAGACACTTTATAGTCCCTAAAAGTTGCTGAGCATCAACAACCACCTTAGTTGGAATCTTCTCCCCAATATCTGAGTAGGAAACAGGAGATTGAGGAAAGGATCTTTCAACTTCAACAAGAGTTCCCTTCTCATTATCAAACTCAAAATATATACCATTGTCAACGAAGTCTTCAGGCAAATCCCACGAACAAGAAGAAGACGTCATTGAGAAACCTAGAGTGGAATGCTTCTACTCAATAGGAAAGGTATATAAACGATTTGCGAGAATTAGGGTTTACAAGATAGGTATATGAGACAAAGCCCAAAATCTTGCATGTACCCTTACGAGAGCCCGTAACAAGACTTGTAGTTGAAGGTCAAGAAGAAAAACAAGATAAAATAACAAAAATATTAAAAAAAAATATAAAATACTCATGTAAAAGTATGTGAGTGATTATCCATCTAAGAACGATAAGGAATTAGATAGCTAATCAAAGTTACTTTACAAAGAGTATACCTATTCAATTCTCAGACAACTAGGATTTTTGGTGGGTGAGATATCAACCTTGTGATTAATTTGCACAAGTATGAGCATTCATCTCATTAAATAAACGTTGTTTTTGTTTAGCCTTCCTTCTTTGATTATCACTCAGTCTAGAAAAATAAGATATAGCTTGTTCAGCATATCCTTCTGAAGGCTTTCTCTGAGGACTAAATCTAGGACCTCTTGCAATTGGTTCAAGGGGATAGGAATAGATGGGAATCCATTTTCTAGATTTAGATTTACCAAAAACATTCTTATAAATACAGGGAATACTTTCATCAGAAATATGAGAGTTTATTCGATTAGAATGTACGTGTGCCTTGTGATGACTTCTAGAAAGAAAATCATGTTTATAAGGTTCTTTGTTTTCTGTGGGTATTCGATTCACTGCGGTATTCGACTGACTATTTGTTCCATTGATAGAGGATAGAAGCAAATTATGAAGTTTAGAAATCTGTTTCTTTCTGGCAAAACAATGGATAACATAGTGATTCTTTTTCCCACAGAAGGTACAGGTTCGTGGAGGAGAAGCAACAACTGGTACTTGTTTAAACTTCATAGCCATCGGAGAAGATTGTAAGTTATGAGCACTTTCCTTGACACAATCTTCATCTGGAGAAAATTTCATTCTGTACAGTAACTCATGAGAATTAGTTTGTGCAGAAGAATTTTTTCTTAAGACAAAATTTTCCTTTTCCAAGGATTTGCACTGTCCATAGGCTAGAACAAGTGATGCTTCAAGTTTCTCTTTCTCAACACGAAGTATGTCAAGATCGGATGAATGAGTCTTGATCAAACATTTTTCTCTAATTGAGCCTTCTTTTATCAGCTTTTCAACCAATCTTTTCATGTTGTAGATTATTATCTTGAAGAAGTTTCTCAATATCCTTAGAGAATGACTCTATGATGTTATAGAGTACATGTTCACAATCAATAGACTTTTCAAATTCATCAATGAGCTGTTCATGATTCTGAAGATCAAAAAACTCAGTAGATTTTTTTGCAATTCTGGTGAGCTCCATTTCAGGTTTTGCCATTGTGTCCAATGTCTCATTGGAGGAAGAGTGGCCAACACAAGATGGGACAATCTTACTACCTCGGGATTCGGAAGAATCAACTAAGGAGTAATCCTGTGAGGTATTTCCGAGACACTTGACATAGTTGAAAGCTTTAGGAGGCATTTTGGTATGCGTACGAGATTTCATCCTCAGACTCAGATTGCTACAAACACGGACTTGTAAGGTCTTAAACGTGTTTTCCCGCTCTGATACCAATTGAAAAAGCGGGGGTCTAACAACACCACCCAATATTTCGATTAGTAATATGTATGGACTAACTCCGAAACACTTACTAGAGAATCAACTAGACAGTCAGACTCAATCTACAGAGAAGTATCTCAAGGAGTTAATATCTGTCTCTTGTTTTGATTCACTCAAGCTAATAGAAATCATCGAGTCTATAATCAAACACAAGGAATAACTTGGACGGTACCAAAGACCAATGTCCAAGGATCAATCAATATCAATCAACAACCAAAGGTTGGATTTCCAATTGATTGATTCAAACACACAACCTGTATTATTTCAATTATATAAACAAATATATTGCGGAAATAAAAATAACACAGACACCAGAATTTTGTGAACGAGGAAACCGCAAATGCAGAAAACCCCCCCGGGACCTAGTCCAGATTGAATACACACTGTATTAAGCCGTTACAGACACTAGCCTACTCCAAGTTAACTTCGGACTGGACTATAGTTGAACCCAATCAGTCTCCCACTGATCCAAGGTACAGTTGTACTCCCTACGCCTTTGATACCAGCAGGATACTGCACACTTGATTCCCTTAGCTGATCTCACCCACAACTAAGAGTTGCTACGACCCAAAATCGCAGGCTTTAACAATAAACAAATCTGTCTCACACAGACAAGTCTAGCAAAGGATCAATCTATCTCCACAGAAAAACCCTAAAAGTTTTTGTTCCGTCTTTTGATAATAATCAAGGTGAATAGGAACCATTTGATAATCCGATCTTATATTCCCGAAGAACAGCCTAGATTAATCAATCACCTCACAACAATCTTAATCGTATGGTAGCGAAACAAGATGTCATGGAATCACAAACGATGAGACGAAGGTGTTTGTGATTACTTTTTATATCCTGCCTACCGGAGAACTCTCACGATCTCAAGACAATCAATATGATTGTACTGTTACGATAGAAGATGCAAGATCAGATCACACAACTACGATAAAAGTAGTATCGGTATGGCTTCAGAATCCCAATGAAGTCTTCAAGTCGTTAAACTGGTTTTAGAAGAAGAAAACCAAAGGTTAAAGGAGAAACGACTCTAGCACGCAAACTAGTATCACACGTAAGGTGTGGGGATTAGTTTTGCACAATACTAGATGTCTCCTTTATATAGCCTTTCACACCAGGGTTTTGCCTTAGTTACAAAGCAATCAATATTCACCGTTAGATGAAAACCTGATTTAGATTCAAGCTAATATTTCTCAACCGTTAGATCGAAAACTTGGCTTGTCATACACAAATGACTGTACGCTTCTAGGTTTGTTAACCGCACCCAAACGTGTACATTGTTGGTTCAACAATAGTCTACCCAAAGAGGTTAACCATATGACCGTTTCATACTAACCATGTTCTTCTTCACTATAACTAGTTCAATTGACTCAAATGAACTAGTTATGAGAGTTGTTCAATTGCAAGGAAATCTTATGTAACTACACAAGACAAAATTGAAGCAAAGATGATTTGATTCACTCGAATCGGTTCATGAACTTTAATAGCCACGGTTTGCAAATGCATTCCTTAGTCTTTTAAGATTAAGTTCATAGATCATCTTTAGATATATAACCTTCTCAAGTTCGCAGACTAGGTTCGCGGACTTAAGACACCGGATAGAGTTTACAAACTCCACCAGAAATTCTCGGGGTAGAGAACTACGCCGGTTCGCGTACTTGGCTCACGCAAGTAGTTTGTCAACTCCAGTAGAATTTCTCGGGTTTGAGAACTTTGGAAGTTCGCGGACTTGGCACTTGCCATACTTTCGGTTCTCTTGATCAACAAAGTTCGAAAACTTCGGTTCAAGGAATCCATTGGTTATGTAATCTAAACTCTCATTCCAATCATTGAAACATTCTTAGAGGACGTTATATAGTTGTTACACTATTTCTCGTCAAAGCAATTTTCAAAGTGATTGAAACATTCATGACTTTCGTCACTAGGTAAAGAGAAACTTGGTCGAAGCGAAAATATTACCAACACATATTTCGAGATATAGATAGGCGAGGTATACTCGGCTCGAAATACCAAATGTGTATGACCTAGTCTATATATATAGCATACGACTTTTGTCTCAAAGAGTAGGAGATAGAATAGATAGACTTTTGAGTGACATATAAGTTCAAGTCTCCACATACCTTTTTGTCGAGAAGTTCCACCGGTTCCTTGAGTATATCTTCTACTTGTATGATGAATCGCCATGAAGTCCTTGAGCTCAACTACACTTACTATCCTAGTCCGAGACTTAGCTATAAGAGACTAGAAATCAAGACTTATAGTTTTGATCACTAACATTGACAAACATGCTTGAGATAGCAACGCATGCGAGTTTGACCGAGCAGTGCTCTAACACGTGATATATTGAAAACATAACTACGAAGCTGTGAATGATTATACTCTAGTTAGACGTAGTATTAAGGAATTATAATACGAAGTATAACGCCTATCTTTTGAACTTCGTATATAAGATATCGACATAATCATATGAATGTTATTGTGATTATGTGTATGGGTATGGGTGAAGATTTCGTCCTAGGAAACAATGTTTTACATTCGTTTAAAGGAAGTACATTCATAAACTTTTTTTGTGAATTGAAAGGGAAATCACTAGGCTTATTGGTATTGTTATTCATTGCAAATCTTTGGATTACCAATATGTGTGTTTAGTATAACCGCTCATAACTTGTTTATTTATCTTGGTAAAACTATTCACAATGCCTGACTTATGTATCCGTATGACTTTTATTAGTGAAACCAATCTTAAGTAATCACCTGAGATGGTATGATCGATATTTGTAATTGGTGTGACCATTCCTAGTCATTGGGTAGCCGATCCTAGAACTTGGTGGGACAAATCACAAGATGTGTAATCGATCCTTGTAGTAGGTTAACAAGTTTTAGTAATCGGTGCAACCGATCCTATAACTTGTGCAACCGATCACAAGTAAGTACCATAAATAAGTGGTAACCGATCCTGTTACTTAGTTAACAAAGTTTTGGAAACTATTGTGACCGATCCTAGTAGAGACTTGGAGGTAGAACCGAACTTGTGTTTGGTAGAACCGTTAAACCCATGAATGGTGATTGAATATTTTTGATCAATCACATAGTTCTTGGAAATCAAATGAACCAATTCTAAACTCGTTTGGAAGTGTGGCAAATCGGTTCCAAGATTTTAAATATGAAAAAGGATTTACGAAGTAAAGATGTCGACATACTTTGAACATCTGCGGTAATTCTTATTTATTATTGTTCAAAGATATTCCTTAATAACTAAAGAAGAATCCCAAATAGAAATAAATTGAGAATCTTTTAATTAAGGTTTTAAGTTTTATATGCTTTTAAACTCAAGCAATTAAATGTATATCTTTAGAATATAAAAATTGGTAATGTGCATTTACTAATTGGAGATTTTCTACCGAGATTTCGATCAATATTTGGACAGAGCATTTCCAGGAATTATGGAAACCGATTTGGGCGTTTACTGTATATCTTTGAGAATATTCAGTTTTGGAAATTCCTTGGTGTCCAAACTTCCTTGGTCTATAAATATTGAAGTTTGCATTTCAAACAAACTAATCCTCAAAACCAGTAAAACTACCTAGTTGTGTTGTTACTGGTGGAGCCGTCTATTTGGAGAGGAAAGTAACCTAATTAGGCGAAATCTCTTACGACCGCTCGTTTTAAAGACTTCTTTGGGATTGAGAAGCTCTACGAGTACCGTTGGTGGGAAACTAGATAATTGCGGTTTATTATTAGTTTTCGATTGATTTGGTTGACTAACGGTTGTTGAACTTTGATTGCACCTAGTTTGTTTATGCTTGAGAATCTTCTCTTCTGATATAAGATTCACTCAAACTAGATCGAAGTATCAACGGGGATCTTTAGACTGTTTGTAGATCTAAAGACGTCTTGTGATAATCTATCGTTAACAGACTCCGTTCTGTGTGTGATTGATCACAAGAGATTCAAGTTGTTTGTGTGCAGGTGTTTATTGAAGATCTAAGAAGATTTCTTATTTGAGTTCATAATCTTTGGTGTGCACAAAACTTAATCGGCTGGGGATCCAACTATAATCAGTTTATCTTTTGATAGATTGGATTGTTTAGTTGAGTAGATCGGCATCGATACATTTCTTTGTGATTCATAGTATTGGTTGTATAGTCTAAATAATTACTTTGGTAGTTGTTAAATAGATTGATCTAAGAACCCGACAAAGGAGTTTATTGGGATAAACGGAAGAGCCTTTTGTCAAACTCACATCATGTTGTTTGGAAAGAGTTATTACCGAACAAATTTGTTGTTTCTTTACTGTTTGGAATACGAACCAAAGAAATTGTTCCAAGTGCGTGACTTATTGCAAGTTGGAGGCGCAGGGATACTGAGGGAACTAGGTGAACTATAGGTTTAGTTGCTTGGTCTCAACTATACGAAGTTGGTTTAGATTTTGTATAACGGCTTAATTATGAGAGTATTCAATTCTGGACAAGGTCCCGATGTTTTTTTGCATTTGCGCTTTCCTCGTTAACAAAATCTTGCTGTGTCTTTTACTTTTCTATTTCCGCAATTATAATTGTTTTTATTATAATTAGAAGTAAAATACACAAACCTTAATTCCTAATTACTTGATAGCAATCCTATAGTGTTTGGTTAAGTCTGAACCTATTATCAAGTAATCTTACTTCGTTGTTGTATTGTCTCGATCTTGTATCTATAGTGAATCACGCAAGTTATCTTGTTGTTGTACTGTGTCGATCTCGTATCCATATATGATCACACAAAGTGTGAACCGATTCGTTGTATTGTCTCGACTCAGTCCATAGACAATCACTTTCGGAGAAAGGACTTATAGGTGGAAAAGTTTTAGATTGAGGTATATTTGGGTACCCTCGTCTTTTCACATACTATGCTTAAATCCAATTGTTGCAAACTCTCATTTCAACCATTGAAATATTCTTGGAAGACGGGAATAACTGTCTCACACAAACTATTAGCTTCAAAGCAATTTTCAAGTGATCGAATGATCAATACGAAACATTCCGAGTCTACATCAAATGACTGTCTCACACAAATCAGGTAAGATATTACTAGACGATTTTCACATGATCATCTTTTGACTTTCGTCAAGAATATAAGATGAACTTGGTTAAAGCGAAAGAATACTGTTTGTACCAAATATTTTGGTATATGGACCCAAGTTCCCCAGCCCAATAATTCTACCCAAGATAAGCATTGGGCTATTGGGTAAATATTATGGAAGGATAATTATAACCCTGTCAGCAATTATCCTTCTACACCAGAATACTAGGTATAACCTGGAAGTTACTGATCCTCATAAAAAGGAGGAATAAATTATTAAGAAGACCAGGTATAACCTGGAAGTTACCGATCCCCGGAAAAATGAGGAATCATTTAAAGACCAGGTATGCATTCAAACCCTGGAAGTTACTGATCCCAGAAAAATGAGGAATCAGTTAAAAACCAGGTATACATTCAAACCTTGGAAGTTATAAATCCCTAGAAAAATGGGGAAACAGATAAAAACCAGGTATAACCTGGAGGTTGTAGATCCTAAAAAAAGGAAATTGGTTTTGACCAGGATGAACTACGAAAGCATTTGGTCTAAAGACATAGTCAAAATGTATCTAGATGTAAATTGGACTGGATACAATTTCTCCATAACCTATGAATAGAGGTGGAATTCCAACTGGAAAGGTACACATTTTTAATCCTTCTCTCTCCATAAAAACATGCTTAGACCTCTTACACATTGAGGCATCAGAGTGTCTTTGCAGGTACCCCCCTGCTTTATTCATCAACAATTCTTGAAGAGCCAAAGCTTAAGGAGAATTATTCATCAAGCAGCTGGAAAATTCTCATACATCAAGAACGCATCACGGAAAATACTACTGAATCATCCAACGGTTCATATTCTATCATCAGAATTCATTCATAAGGTATAAATCTTAATTCACCTAACGGTTAAGATTATATCTTTCAATACGAATGTTGAGGATTGTTGTGGAAACATTTTTGCTACAACACTTACCAACAGATATTTCCAGAAATATGTAAGCGAGTTAAACTCAACTCGAAATATCAAATGTGCATAATTGAAGTATATATAGTTGTTAGAGCATAGCTTGGTTGAACCCACCAAGCGTTGGTATGTCAAGTTTGTTTGTCATATTTTAGTTAATTAAAACTCATTTTAAGAGTCGCTTGATTATATACTAGAGTCAACTTCGTATAGGTTAGCTTGAAAGTATTAGGATATGAGACATGACAAGTATTGCGAAGACTTGAAGAAGTGAAGAAGTAAGAAGCTACAACGACAACATCATCCTTCCACTTGAGGTTAGTGATATTTGACTTGAACTGTTTCATTCCCTAACGTATCTTTCAAGTCGTGCATATTGAAAAAAAAAACAAAACTGCGAAGCATAAACACTCTAGATAGACATAGTATTAAGGAATACAATACGAGGTTTATTGCTTAACCATTAAACTTTGTAGGTAAGACATCGACATAATCGTTTAAATGCTATTGTGATTATGTATGGGTATGAGGTGAGGATTTCATCCTAGGAAACAATGTTTTTACATGTGCTTTAAGGAAGTAAGTTCATAAACTTGTTTATGAATCGAAAAGGAAATCGCCAGGCGTTATTGGTATTGTTATTCATTGCATATCTTATGAACAACCAATATGTGTGATTTAGTATAACCTCTCATGACTTGTTTGTGTTCTTGGTAAAACTATTCACAAAGGCCTGACTTATGTATTGGTATGACTTTTATTAGTGAAACCGATCTTAAGTAATCACCTGAGATGGTATGATCGAGTTTGTGATTTGTGTATGACCGAATCTGGGTAAAGGAGAACCGATCCTAGTAAGAGGTGCAACACATCACAAAGGGGAACCGATCCTTGTATGAAGTGCAACAAGTTTGTAGCAGAAAGGGGAACTGATCCTATGGAAATGTGCAACACGTTTTTAGGAAAAGGGGAACCTATCCTATGGATATGTGCAATAAATATAAGTTAGATACCATATATATGTGGGGAACCGATCCTAGTACCTAGTCAACCGAATTTTGGAAATCTAGTGTGACTATGCACAATACTCACATGGAGGTAGAACCGAAACTTGTTTTGGTAGAACCGTTAAACCCATGATTTGTGATTGAGTGTTCTTGATCAATCACATAGTTCTTGAAAGTCAGATGAACCAATTCTAAACTTGTTTGGAAGTGTGGAAAATCGGTTTCAAGGTTGTAAGTATGAAATAGGACTTACAAAGTAAGGATGTCGACACACTTTGAACACAGGCAGTAATGTTTATCTTTTAATTGTTCAAAGTTATTCCTTAATAGCTAAAGGAAGAAAATCCCAGGATCGAAACATAAATAAGTTAAGAATCTTTTAATTAAGGCCTTAATTTTATTTTAGGAAAATGAGAATTAGTAATGTGCATTTACTAGTTAAAGATTTTCGAAAGAGATTGTCGGTCATTATTTTGGACAGAGCATTTCCAGGAATTATGGAAACCGAATTTGGAATTATATTGCATATCTTGAGAATATTTTCGGTTTTGGAAATTCCTTGGTTTCCAAACTTCCTTGTCTATAAATACTTGAAGTTTGTATTTCTAGCAAACTAATCATTCGTGACAAAAAACTTCCTCGGTTGTGTTGTTACTGGTGAAGCCGCCTATTCGGAGAGGAGAATAACCTAATTAGGCCAAATCTATTACGACCGCTCAGTTTAAAGTCTTCTTTGGGATTGGGAAGCTCTATTAGTACCGTTGGTGGGAAACTAGATAATTGCGGTTTATCTTGTGTTTTCGATTGATTTGATTGAATAACAGTGGTTGAACTTTGATTGCACCTAGTTTTTTTATGTTTTTCTCTTTTGATATAAGATTCACTCAAACTAGATCGAAGTTTTGACATGGATCTTTAGACTGTTGTTAGTGCTAAAGACGATCTTGTGATAATCCATTGTTAATAGATTTCGTTCTGTGTGTGATTGGTCACAAGAGATTCAAGTAGTTGTGTGCAGGTGTTCATTGAAGATCTAAGAAGATTTGAAGACAAAGAAGATATTGAATTTTTCTGATTTGGGGTTCATAATCTTTGGTGTGCACAATACTTGTTTCGGTATAGAGGATCCAACTATAATCGGTTTATCCTTGTGGTAGATTGGATTTGAAAAAGCGGGGGTCTAACAACCACACCCAATATTTCGCTTAGCAATCTGTATGGAAAAACTCCAATATACTTTCTAGAGAATCAACTAGACAGTTAGACTCAATCAATGAAATGTATATCAAAGAGTTTATATCTCAATCTCGCGATTTGATCTTTACTCAAGCAAATAGAAATCTGCGAGTCTTTATCAAAGAGAGATAACTTGGATGGTACGAAAGACCAATATCCAAGTGTTAATCAATTTAAATCAACAACCAAAGAAGGTCGGATATTCTAATTGATTGAACAACGCACAACCTGTATTATTTCAATTATATAAACAAATATAATGCGGAATAGAAATAACACAGACACCAAAATTTTGTTAACGAGGAAACCGCAAATGCAAAAAAACCCGGGACCTAGTCCATATTGAATACACACTGTATTAAGTCGCTATAGACACTATCCTACTCCAAATTAACTTCAGTCTGGACTGTAGTTGAACCCCAATCAATCTCACACTGATCCAAGGTACAATTATGCTCCTACGCCTCTGATCCCAACAGGATACTGCGCACTTGATTCCCTTAGTTGATCTCACCCACAACTAAGAGTTGCTACGACCAAAAGTCGGAGACTTTAATAAACAAATCTGTATCACACAGAAAAGTCTACGATAATAGATAAATCTGTCTCCCACGAATATACCTACGAGTTTTGTTCCGTCTTTTGATAAATCAAGGTGAACAGGAACCAATCAATAATACTAGAATTATATTCCCGAAGAACAGCTTAGTATTATCAATCACCTCACAATAATCTTAATCGACGCAGCGAAAAATATATTGTGGAATCACAAACGATGAGACAAAGTTTGTTTGTGATTACTTTTCTATCTTGCTTATCGGAGATATAAAATCTCAAGCCAATTATTTCAATTGTACTCGTATGATAGAAGATGCAAGATCATATCACACAACTACAAGAAAAGTAGTATTGGTCTGGCTTCACAATCCCAATGAAGTCTTTAAGTCGTTAACCTGGTTTAGAAGAAGAAACCAAAGGTTAAAGGAGAATCGACTCTAGCTTGGCACAACTAGTATCATACAGAATGTGTGGGGATTAGGTTTCCCAGTTGCTAGAGTTCTCCCTTATATACACTTTCAAATCAGGGTTTGCAATCAATGTTAGCTTAGTAACAAAGCATTCAATATTCACCGTTAGATAAAAACATGATTAGATTCAAGCTAATATTTATCAACCGTTAGATCGAAAACTTAACTTGTCACACACAAATGAAATGTCCAATTTTGGGTTTATGAACCGTACCCAAACATTAACATTTGTTGGTTCAACAAGTCAACCAAATGGTTAGCCATATGATTACTCTCATATCAACCTTATTCTTCTTCACCATAACTAGTTCAAATGACTCAAATGAACTAGCTAGAGAGTTGTTCAATTGCAAGGAATCTTATGTAACTATACAAGACACAATTGAAGCAAAATCGGTTTGATTCACTCGAATCGGTTCATGAACTTTATAGCCACGGTTTGCAAAAGCATTCATTAGTTTACTTAAACATTAGTTCAAGAACAAACGACTTTAGGTATAACCTGCTCAAGTTCGCGGACTGGGTTCACAAACTTAAGCTCATGGAAGAAGTACACAAACTCCAGCATAAAATCTTGGGCCGAGAAGTTCCGCAAGTTCGCGGACTGAGTTCGCAGACTTGGCTCACGCCACTTCCAACTTCTCTAGATCAACAAAGTTTAGAAAACTTTGGTTCAAGGAATAGGAGTTATGCATATATGTGTTTCCACAACAATGCTTATATCCTCCAATGGTTATGTAATCTAAACTCTCATCTCAATCATTGAAACATTCTCAGAGAACGTTATATCCGTTATTCACAGACCATTTTTCGTCAAAGCAATTTTCAAAGTGATTGAAACATAACACGACTTTCGTCACTTGGTAAAGATGAATTCGGCTAAAGCGAAAGCTTACCAACACACATTTCGAGAAATAGATATGCGAGATAAACTCGGCTCGAAATAGAAAATGTGTATAATGAAAGTCTATATATCAAAAGGACTTTTATCTCAAGAGTAGGAGATAGAGTAAATAGACTTTTGAGTGACAGATAAGTTCAAGTCTCCACATACCTTTTAGTCGATGAAGATCCACCCGTTCCTTGTGTAGTCCTTCGTCTTGTATGATGATTGCCATGGAGTCTTGAGCTCAACTGCACTTTCTATCCTAATCAAAGACCTTAGCTCTAATAGGCTAGTAATCAAGACTTATAGTTTTGATCACTAATATTGACAAACATGCTTGAGATAGCAACGCATGTGAGTTCGACCGAGCAATGCTCTAACAATCTCCCCCTTTGACAATTTTAGTGGCAAAACTATTAATACATATGGAATATAAAAAATAAATAAATTAACTTTTGTAGCTCCTATTCCACATGCATAATCTTCAACATTACTCGAAATCTTCGTCACTTCCAAGTACTCCAATGATCCCAAAGGTTGTAAGTTTAGCATCATCGTTGTTGAAAATCCGTAGCTATAACAACGAGAAAACAATAGTTCTCAATCATTGTTATATAGTGTCATAGTATCATTATACAGCGTCAAAGTTCAATTGTATCACAACTTCAACAACAATACTATGGTGATATGTATCACTCCCCCTTAGTCAATACTCCATCTCACATGGAAACCACTCCCCCTTACATAATGATCCAAAAACCATATGTATTTGAGTGTGAACTACATATTAATTCTCCCCCTTTTTGTCAATAAAATTGGCAAAGGTACAAGAACGAGATCCTAATGAAATTTCCGAAAGAGACATTTCATGACCAAAAGAAAGCAAAAATATCAACTTTTTCTTTAGATGCAATCATAAAGCCGAAGCTAAATGCATTCATCAAGGAGTTTATAAAGATACAAGATAACCCCTATAATATTCCACAGCCGCACTCCCCACAAAGATTTGGCAATTAAGCGCAAGTTAAAAAAGAACTCTCCCCCATAAAATGTCATTCCCAAGGGAACAAGAAGAACGACCTTAATTTCGAAAGAGAAAAGAAGGATTTCTTTGGACATAACAAATCACATACAAGTATGAATGATCCAAAATATTAAATTAACCACAAGAAGTTCATGATTAATTTAACCGAAAATGCTCAACACAAGTAAACTTATGGAGACTTAAGAGTGCTCAATTAGATTAATCACAAGTAAACCCATAATTAATCTAATCAAAATACACAATCAAACTAATCACAAATTAATCAATTTAATTAGTCATACTCACATAAGAGAGTCTATGGAGCAATGACTAAGTTAATCATGAAAACAATCAACCCAGTCATGAACGCTCAAACATAAGAAGACTTATAGAGTCATAACTAAATAACCAAACAAGATGATTAATTTAGTTGAAAATGCTCGACATAAAGTACCTTGCGGAACAACAACATAGCTAATAAAAAATAATCAACTTGGTTGTTTAATGCTGAACATAAGACACTTTACGGAGCCTCACAGAAATACATAAGATATGGATCAGGGAAGATCAATTACTGCGGAATACACAAGGATTCATTCTATTTTCCATCACTATTTGCATAACGACATTTAATAGACATAATCCTTGCAAACAAAAGATTTTAACCTATCTTCCATCAATAATTGACATTATAGTCTTAACTTTTGTATTTGTCAAAAGTCTATTCATTCTTTTATCAATACATGAATATCGACATTTGAAAGATTTGACTTTTGGGAAGATATGGGATAGTCAAGTTCACGGACGTAAACACACACATCCCATAACAATCTTGCAATATATAAAATCATAAATATCAATACTGCAAAAATCATCTTCCAAACAATTTAGAATTAAATCAATAAATCTAAAAACATGAAGATGAAAACGTTGGACATAGCTATGTGTAATCACAATAATGGCTATTCCAACCTATAGTTATTCTTCTAAACAAAACAAGAAAAATAGAAGATTTACTAGATACTGTAGATCTTTCTCAGAACATCTACTGAGAATTCCTTCTCATTATTGAAAAAACCCATTGATTATGGGATCGTTCAATTCCTCTAAATCTTCAGAAATATCAGTCAACTCACCAAGTTCTCTTTTTAGTTCACACAAGGTGTTCTTGGTTAGAGACAACATTTGTTCATAGTGAGTTATCTTTTCCAAAGAGGAAATGATTTGAGATTTTAAATCATTTCTCTTGTTGATGAAATCTTTCACCATGCCTCTAAAATCAATATCATAATGGCAAACAGATAAGAGACAGTTAGAGGAAGAACCTTCTCCATTGATTGTTGACTTCGCTTTCTTTACTCTTGAGGTAGAGATTCCTTTACAAAGATACACATTAACTGCTTCAATTGCATCTCTTTTTATGATCCCTCTAGTCACAGGATCCATGAGTATGTATCTTTTAGAGTAGAGAAGGAAAAGAGAAGACACAAGAATAAAAACGGATTTATGAACCACAAACCCTAGAGACACAAAAAGTCCTTCAGGATTTATAATCCGTGCTCCATTTTTTAGGAGAATATTTTCTTAACAAACATAAGAAGAAATAAAGAAAAAAATCTTGGGCTATTTTTAGTGCAAACCTCATTTTTCCCAAGCTAAACAATGAGTATGCGAACGTCTCTGAAGCTAGACAGTGACGTTGTGAGCCAAACGCTCCCCTTGCTTATCACATGGTAATTTACCAAGGTTTGTTGTATAAACAGGTTTCCTACCTCTTCTGACTCTGGAAGCATTGGTTTTATGAGACCCATGTTGATTATCCAGATTCATATTTTTCATGTTCTTTTGCAGTCTGGAAATTCTTTTGTTGTTCCTCATGAATCTCCAACACGTTCTTTGAACATGATTTGCATTTCCACAAAACGAACAAATCGGGGATACGTTGTCTTGTTGAAGTGCCTTCTGTTTTTCACAACTTTCAACCTTTGTTTTTACATGAATAGAGGCAACGTGGTTGACAATACTTGTAGTCTTGCTTTTAAATCCTAAACCATTTGTGTTTCCAAAGGATTTCTGACCAAATAACATTGCTGAGATTTTGTCAGAACTACCAGATAATCTTTGTAGATCAGTTTTGAGAGTATTAGTCTCTTTCTCCTTTAGAGCAATGGTCCTGGTGAGTTTATCATTAAGACAGTCTATCTCAAGATCTTTCACCTGGATTAACGATTCTAGTTTCTTCAATGAAGCCTTTAATCGAAGATTTTCTTGAAGAACCTCCCTTTTCAAGAATTCAAAAATCTCTGTGTCAGACTCAATTTCTGAATCAAACTTTGAGTATATAGATGTTTCTGCTGCAAGAGCTGCGGGTTCATCACATTCATCAGACATATTCAAAACGTTGACACTTAAGGATTTTTCTTTCACAGAATCATTAGCAGTAAGAGCTGACAAAAAATCCTTGATCCTTTCTGTTATCAAAGGTTCATCGAACCAGTCACCATATGAACAACATTCATCAGCCCAAGACAAGTTAGAGGATTCACTTGTCTCGGATACAGTATTGAGTGCAAAAGTATGAACGGAATTTGGATCAAGATTTTTTACCTTTTCAAGAGAGGTATTTTTGAAATGGGTGTTGAGGTTATTTCCTCCATCGATGACGTGCTTCTTAGAAACGTATCTATTGTCTTCAAATACAGTTTCTAAGATATCCCAGGCATCTTTAGGCTTAGTGCAGGTAGACACATAATAGTGAAGATTTGGGGTAACGGCTTGTCTGATAGCATTTAATCCGTCAGAGTTTTGCATTGCAGCAAGAGATTCTTCAGGACTATAACTACCGACATCCTTAGGTATAGACACATCGCCTTTTGTATTAACCAGAGGAACATAGCCGTTAAAAACGCGTACCCAGGTTTGAAAATCACGCGCTTGAAGATAAGGACACATAACAACTTTCCACCCTGGGTAGTTTGATCCATCGAAAAATGGTGGTACGTTAATTGAGATAGCACCTCTTTCCATAGAGTCAGATCACTACAAACATATACTTGTAAGGTCTTAAACGTGTTTGCCTGCTCTGATACCAATTGAAAAAGCGGGGGTCTAACAACCACACCAATATTTCACTTAACAATATGTATGGACAAACTCCAATATACTTTTATGAGAATCAACTAGACAGTTAGACTCAATCAATGAAAAGTATATCAAAGAGTTTAACAATTGAAAAAGCGGGGGTCTAACAACCACACAAATATTTCACTTAACAATATGTATGGACAAACTCCAATATACTTTTATGAGAATCAACTAGACAGTTAGACTCAATCAATGAAAAGTATATCAAAGAGTTTATATCTCAATCTCTCGATTGATATTTACTCAAGTAAACAGAAATATGCGAGTCTTTATCAAAGAGAGATAACTTGGATGGTACCAAAGACCAATATCCAAGTGTCAATCAATTTAAATCAACAACCAAAAGGTCGGATATTCTAATTGATTGAACAACGCATAACCTGTGATATTTCAATTATATAAACAAATATAATGCGGAATAGAAATAACACAGACACCAGAATTTTGTTAATGAGGAAACCGCAAATGCAGAAAAACCCCGGGACCTAGTCCAGATTGAACACACACTGTATTAAGACGCTATAGACACTAGCCTACTCCAAATTAACTTCGGTCTGGACTGTAGTTGAATCCCAATCAATCTCACACTGATCCAAGATACAATTATGCTCCTACGCCTCTGATCCCAGCAGGATACTGCGCACTTGATTCCCTTAGCTGATCTCACCCACAACTAAGAGTTGTTACGACCCAAAATCGAAGATTTTAATAAACAAATCTGTATCACACAGAAAAGTCTACGATGATAGATAAATTCGTCTCCCACGAATATACCTACGAGTTTTGTTCCGTCTTTTGATAAATCAAGGTGAACAGGAACCAATCAATAATACCAGACTTATATTCCCGGAGAACAACTTAGTATTATCAATCACATCACAATAATCTTAGTCGACGCAGCGAAAAAATATATTGAGGAATCACAAACGATGAGACGAAGTTTGTTTGTGATTACTTTTCTATCTTGCCTATCGGAGATATAAAATGTCAAGCCAATTATTTCAATTGTACTCGTACGATAGAATATGCAAGATTAGATCACACAACTACAAGAAAAGTAGTATCGGTCTGGCTTCACAATCCCAATGAAGTATTTAAGTCGTTAACCTGGTTTAAAAGAAGAAACCAAAGGTTAAAGGAGAATGGACTCTAGCTTGGCACAACTAGTATCACACAGAATGTGTGGGGATTAGGTTTCCCAGTTGCTAGAGTTCTCCCTTATATACACTTTCAAATCAGGGTTTGGAATCAATGTTAACTTAGTAACAAAGCATTCAATATTCACCGTTAGATGAAAACCTGATTAGATTCAAGCTAATATTTCTCAACCGTTAGATCGAAAACTTAGCTTGTCACACACAAATGAAATGTCCAATTTTGGGTTTATGAACCGTACCCAAACATTAACATTTGTTGGTTCAACAAGTCAACCAAATGGTCAGCCATATGATTACTCTCATATCAACCTTATTTTTCTTCACCATAACTAGTTCAAATGACTCAAATGAACTAATTAGAGAGTTGTTCAATTGCAAGGAAATCTTATGTAACTACACAAGACACAATTGAAGCAAAATCGTTTTGATTCACTCGAATGGTTTCATGAACTTTATAGCCAAGGTTTGCAAAAGCATTCCTTAGTTTATTTAAACATTAGTTCAAGAACAACCGACTTTAGATATAACCTGCTCAAGTTCGCGGACTGGGTTCGCGTACTTAAGCTCATGGAAGAAGTACACAAACTCCAACAGAAAATCTCGGGCCTAGAAGTTCCGCAAGTTCGCGGACTGAGTTCGCTTGGCTCACGCCACTTCCAACTTCTCTTGATCAACAAAGTTTAGCAAACTTTGGTTCAAGGTATAGGACTTATGCATATATGTGTTTCCACAATAATGCTTATATCCGCCAATGGTTATGCAATCTAAACTCTCATTTCAATCATTGAAACATTCTCAAAGAACGTTATATAGCCGTTATTCACAGACCATTTTTCGTCAGAGCAATTTTCAAAGTGATTGAAACATAAGATGACTTTCGTCACTTGGTAAAGATGAATTCGGTTAAAGCGAAAGCTTACCAACACACATTTCGAGAAATAGATAGGCGAGATAAACTCGGCTCGAAATAACAAATGTGTATAATGAAAGTCTATATATCAAAACGACTTTTGTCTCAAGAGTAGGAGATAGAGTAAATAGACTTTTGAGTGAAAATAAGTTCAAGTCTCCACATACCTTTTAGTCGATAAAGATCCACCAGTTCCTTGAGTAGTCCTTCGTCTTGTATGATGATTGCCATGGAGTCTTGAGCTCAACTACACTTTATATCCTAATCCAAGACCTTAGCTCTAATAAGCTAGTAATCAAGACTTATAGTTTTGATCACTAATATTGACAAACATGCTTGAGATAGCAACGGATGCGAGTTCGACCGAGCAATGCTCTAAGAGGATTGATTAGTTGTGTATATCGGCATCAATAAAATTCTTTGTAATTAAAAGTATTGATTGCAAAAATCTTAACAATTATCTTTGGTAGTTGAACATAAGATAAATCTAAGAACCTGACGAAAGATTTTATTTGAGATAAATAGAAGAGCCTTTGTCGAACTCACATCACTTGGTTGAAGAGAGTTGATACCAAACAGATTTGTTGTTCGTTTACTGTTTGGAATACGAACCAAAGGAATTGTTCCAAGTACGTGACTTATTCATAGGTCAGAGGCGTGGGAATACAGATGGAACTAGGTGAACTATAGGTTTAGTTGCTTGGTCTCAACTATACGAAGTTGGTTTAATTTTGTGTAGTGGCTTAATCCTGAGAGTATTCAATTCTGGACAAGGTCCCGAGGTTTTTCTGCATTTGCGGTTTCCTCGTTAACAAAATCTTGCTGTGTCATTTACTTTATATTTTCCACATTATAATTTGTTTTATTATAATTAAAGTAAATTACACAAACGTTAATTTTCTATTTACTTGATAAGCAATCCTATTGTGTTTGGCTAAGTCTGAACCTTTTTATCAAGTAAACATACTTCGTTATTGTATTGTCTCGATCTCGTATCCATAGACGATCACACGAAGTGTGAACCAATTAGTTGCATTGTCTCGCCTCAGTCCATAGACAATCACTTTCGGAGAAAGGACTTATAGGTAGGAAAAGTTTTAGCTTGAGGTATATTTGGGTACCCTCACCTTTTCAATTGGTATCAGAGGAGACAAACACGAAAAGATCTAACAATCTGTGTTTGGTGCGATCCAACCTATAAGAATTGAATCTAATGGTTGATTCAGTTAACGTAATGGAAGGATTTGACTACTTTATAATATCGTGGTGGAAAACACGTATGAAGTATGTAATACTCTTATTCCTAAACATGTTAGGAATTATACTTATGTATGTCTTGAGTGACCTACATAATCCTTTGGATATCATAGGATTGTATATCGTTATAGTGAGTAACAATGATACAATGACCTATGAGACATGTCGTATCTTGAAAATGCATAAGATTCTGCTAATATTTTTATGAACTTCGGCTATTGTATTCCGGCAAAATCAGGAATCTTAAATATATTTTGGTTGGCCTACCAAAGTATACACATTTACATTTTCAGATCAAGGACTGTCGATGTTTCGCTTTCCAGGATGCGGTTTTGGAAAATATGTGATCATGTAAGGAATGAGTTTTCAGTTGATAATTCTATTAACAATGGTTTGCTTCATACACCTCACAACTGTCTTAATTAAGCAAGTGATCTTTTAAAACATCAATGGGTTTATGATTCTGATGGTATTTTTAACAAATATCATATCTTGTTCAAATTTATCTCTGTATACTCTAGTAAATTCTTGAATAAAATTCAAGTGATATTGCCACTCTCTGGTAATAAAAGAGTAAATAGGTTTTTGGACAAAAACATGGAATCGGTCCGAAACAAAGATCCAGACCATGAAAAACCGGTTTTCCAAAAGAAAGACCTAGATACAAAATCGGAATTGTTTCCCATAAGCCCCAATTTCCGATTTTGAGAGTTTTTCCTAAAACTAATTATTTACGGTTTTTGATATCAAGTCTTCCTATAAAAGATAATCTCTTGACTATGTGTTCATACATATTGGGGAAGATTGATCGAAACCGTAACTAGGGTTTTTCATATTTTCACAAGTATGGGAAAAAGGAAATCAAGAACCAATTCCGCTAATAATCGGTTCAGGATTGAAGACATTGACAAAATCAGATTTCCTAACAGTATTGATAACAAGCATGATTTCGCTAGTTTTGTTGACAACTCTTGTTACAGGAAATACGAAATTCTTAAGAGAATGGATTTTACCACTGAAAAGAAATTTGATCCAGATGTCCAAGAAAAGGAATATCTGAAGTTTGTTCAAAATCGAAGCTGGGGAAAACTTTTTGGTTTTGAAAAATATTCACCTGATATGGTAAGAGTTTTTTATGCAAATATCCATAATATTGATCATAAAAAAAACTTTCCTTTGTTACTCTTGTTGGTCAAGGAATCTACTATGTGGATCATAAGACAATATCCAATGCTATTAATTACAATGAGGAATGTAGTCATTTGATTACTGGAGTTGAAATTGAACACGATACCATTTCAACACATCTCACTGGAAGATCAACAAAATGAGAAAAAGGTAGATTACCAACAAAATATATACCCTTCCATCTACGAGTATTTGGTAAACTTGCTTTAGCTACCCTATTTGCAAGTACAAGAGATAAGTCTGTTTGGGACAAAGATTTTGCAGAATTTGTTTATTTTTTGTTAAAAGGAGATCCTCAAATTGATATTTGTGGGATCATTGTCAGTCAAATGGTAAAAATCTCAGATTCTATTGGTTCCTCAGGAATAAAGAGGTTTATAGGCTTTCCCTGTATAATTACAGAAATTTGCAAATTAATCTCAGGAGTTGAGATCGATGATATGAGAAGCATTGCGGTCGTCTCTAATAAGACTATAGGTCAAATGATTGGAGGAAAATCCAGTAATAAAATGGGTGTTAAAAGAATTTCACCAAATTCCTACAAAAAGTCTCTTCTTATTCATCTTGAAAATCTTGGTAAACAACTTGATTGTTTTCAGAAACAGCTAGGCTTTGCTGCTCGAAATACAAAAACTCTTAAAGGAATTCAAAATTTTGAATCAAAGTTTTGGGATCAAGAATCAAAAATTGAAGAAGAGCGACAAAAATCACTTGATCCCAAGGAATGTCCTTCCCAATGATTAAGTTAAAAAGGAAAAATAGACAGTAGTTTTTGATTATTTCATTAAAGTCTATTATGAATAAAACTATCCTATTATGAATAAAATTATTTGATTTATAATTTTTCTTGTGATGGTTTTTGATTTACATAGCCTGTGCTTGAATGCTTTATTATTGCTATAGATGTTTATGAGATGTTTGATTTCGGTTTTATTACCTTGATATTTATAATGTTGTGAACCCTTATGGTTTGGGTGACTTTTTGATATAGTAGGATTAAGTTCTATCCCACGTTGGTAGGCTTTATCAAAGGATCATGAGGGGTTCTGGTAGAAACAATATGTGAAAAAGTCACAATATGTTGAATCGGTTTTGGTTTAACATAAAAACATATGTGTTTCGGTGGTTTTTCAACTTTTGCTTGCAATAGTTAAAAAAAATGGTTTTCAACCTTTCTCTGGTAAAGGTTGGTTGTTGTTATTCTTTTGTTTTGCATAAGGATGACAACATAATGATATTTCGATATCAACTCTCCCTGGAAGAACATGCAAACATATTGGAGAAGTGGATGCTAAATTTGAGGTAACAATTTTGTTATTTAATTGTTTTCTAGTTTAAGAAAATCCTGATTTTATTTCATATATATTTGGTTTTTGCTTAACAAAATTTCGGTACAATTGATGATTTATTCCATTATGTGTGTATGGATGTGTGTGTGATTCAATTGGTTCCGGTTAAGAAAAACTATTGTTATCTTGCTTTATTGTGTGATATCAATTGTTTAGGCTTACAAACTTTCGGTGCAATTGCGGTGCTATAATGTCTATGTTGTTTCAATTGCTTCCGGTTGAGGTGAATAATTATGCAAGTTGATTTATTTTGGTTTGTATGAATTATTTATGGCTTAACGAAAGAAAAAGTCTACGGGATGGATTGTTTAGTCCAATTCGATTCCGGATAAGAGAATCTAAGTTTATCCTAGTTAGACTTATCAAAGTGGAGGTTTCGGTTATTCAAGTCTAATCGAATGCCTTAATAAGAAATGCTAGTTAACTAACCTAGTACTTGTCTTGTTTAAAATTTAAAGGTCTAAGTTATATGGATAATTAGAACCTGATGAGAAAAATAGAGTTATATTTATTTTGGTCTTATCGAATGAAGCGATTGTATTTGTACAATCGGTTTAGCAAAGGGACTAAGGTGCTTATTTGATTTTTGGTTTGCTAAACTAAATTGGGAAAATTGCTTCAGGCAATTATTTCCTTGATAACATATCAAAACAAATTACTTTGTAGTTTTGGTTTTGATATTGGTTATCAAAAATGGTGTGTGGAACCCTCGTGCTTAACTCTATAGGTTTGCAAGTCTATTTTGAGATTTGTAAGATTCTTTTCGGTTTGTCCTTTATTTTTTTGTTTCTTTGTCATTTTGTGACAAAAATGGGGAGAAATATATGGAGTAAACAAGTGATACTGGAATTGATTTTATATTGATTGGTATCACTAAGGAAAAGGAAAATTGTGCTTAAACGTTTATCTAACGAAAGAGTGAAAGCATAGACTAAGGGGGAGTAACATATCATATTAATTGGTATAACAAAGACGTGTGGATTGATAAAATCTACCTATCTCACCTTTAGGGGGAGTATTAGCTTTGTTATTATAATGTCAACAGCGGCATTTAAGGATTGAATATATACAGGTTATTGTGATGTTGAATTCGGGAATCAAGCGTATGTGTAATGAATTCTTGTAATTTGTTTATCCATATGATTGTAAGAGTTTTGTCACTAAAATTGACAAAGGGGGAGATTGTTAGAGCATAGCTCGGTTGAACCCACCAAGCGTTGGTATGTCAAGTTTGGTTGTCATATTTTAGTGAATCAAAACTCATTTTAAGAGTCGCTTGATTATGTACTAGGTTAGCTTGAAAGTATTAGGATATGAGACATTACAAGTATATCGAAGACTTGAAGAAGTTAAGAAGTAAGAAGCTACAACGACAACATCATCCTTCCACTGAGGTTAGTGATATTTGAATTGAACTGTTTCATTCCCTAACGTATTTTTCAAGTCGTGCATATTGAAACAAAACTGCGAAGCATGAACACTCTAGATAGACATAGTATTAAGGAATACAATACGAGGTTTATTGGTTAACCATTAAACTTTGTAGATAAGACATCGACATAATCTTTTAAATGCTATTGTGATTATGTATGGGTATGAGGTGAGGATTTCATCCTAGCAAACAATGTTTTACATGTGTTTTAAGGAAGTAAGTTCATAAACTTGTTTATGAATCGAAAAGGAAATCGCCAGGCGTTATTGGTATTGTTATTCATTGCATATCTTGTGAACAACCAATATGTATGATTTAGTATTACCGCTCATGACTTGTTTGTGTTCTTGGTAAAACTATTCACAAAGGCCTGACTTATGTATTGGTATGACTTTTATTAGTGAAACCGATCTTAAGTAATCACTTGAGATGGTATGATCGAGTTTGTGATTTGTGTATGACTGAATCTGGGTAAAGGGGAACCGATCCTAGTAAGATGTGCAACACATCACAAAGGGGAATCGATCCTTGTATGAGGTGCAGCAAGTTTGTAGCAGAAAGGGGAACCGATCCTATGGACATGTGCAACACGTTTTTAGGCAAAGGGGAACCGATCCTATGGATATGTGTAACACATATAAGTTAGATACCATATATATGTGGGGAACCGATCCTAGTACCTAGTCAACCGAATTTTGGAAAGCTAGTGTGACTATGCACAAGACTCACATGGAGGTAGAATCGAAACTTGTTTTGGTAGAACCATTAAACCCATGATTTGTGATTGAGTGTTCTTGATCAATCACATAGTTCTTGAAAGTCAGATGAACCAATTCTAAACTTGTTTGGAAGTGTGGCAAATCGGTTTCAAGGTTGTAATTATGAAAGAGGACTTACAAAGTAAGGATGTCGACACACTTTGAACACAAGCAGTACTGTTTATCTTTAATTGTTCAAAGTTATTCCTTAATAGCTAAAGGAAGAAAATCCCAGAATCGAAACATAAATAAGTTAAGAATCTTTTAATTAAGGTAATAAAATTATTTTAGGAAAATGAGAATTAGTAATGTGTATTTACTAGTTAAATATTTTCCAAAGAGATTTTCGG
The DNA here is from genome assembly GCF_003573695.1 of Papaver somniferum. Classification (NCBI taxonomy): domain Eukaryota; kingdom Viridiplantae; phylum Streptophyta; class Magnoliopsida; order Ranunculales; family Papaveraceae; genus Papaver; species Papaver somniferum. The sequence continues at coordinate 71,299,981 of NC_039364.1, read as the reverse complement.
TCATTATTTTGGACAGAGCATTTCCAAGAATTATGGAAACCGAATTTGTAATTATATTGCATATCTTGAGAATATTTTCGGTTTTGGAAATTCCTTGGTGTCCAAACTTCCTTGTCTATAAATACTTGAAGTTTGCATTTCTAGAAAACTAATCCTTCGTGACAACAAACTTCCTCGGTTGTGTTGTTACTGGTGAAGTCGCCTATTCGGAGAGGAGAGTAACCTAATTAGGCGAAATCTCTTACGACCGCTCAGTTTAAAGTCTTCTTTGGGATTGTAGATGGTGGATTTTCAGCAAAGGTCAAAACCGTAAAATCATGATACTGCATGTTTCTGACCCGGCTTTCAAGCATGTGACGATTTATATTTTACGAGCCATGATGAACATGTTTCTCGAAAATCCTCCACTAGCTGAGCGTTCGACACCTTGCATTTCATCATGACCTCTATGTAGAATAACATAATTGGGAGGTTCTCTGTAAGATTGAGGACTTAACGCCTTCAGGACGTCGATGAAACTCATTTTTCCCTGACTACATGAGAGAGACCCACCTCTACATAGAAGAACGATTGGGCGGTTCTCTGTAAGATTGAGAGCAATAACGCCTTCAGGACGTCGGTGATACTCACTGTTCCCTGACTATGTAGAGAGGCCGTGTATAGATCCAGAAGGTTCTCCGTAAGATTGGGAGCAATAACGCCTTCAGGACTTCGGCAACACTCGTTGTTTCCTGACTATGCACCTTTCAGAACAGATATGACGCTTTAACTGGCTAATATCCCTTCTGCAATAGATTAATTCTACCGTGACATTCACCACTGAATTCCTAGAAGATAATCCATTTCATCTCATTACTCCGATTTCATGATCGAATCCACGGCTGATCTCATTGTAGTTGCAGGAAATCCTACACTACACCCCTCATATGATTTCATTGATGATCAACTCATTTTTAGGTTTACACTCTTAATTTTATTGATTAATTTTTGAATGTTCTGACAAGAAAAATAAAGAAATCAAGAATGGAATCTGCTCTGAACTTTCTCTCTCCTATTTACTTGTTTCTTACTCAAAAAAGATCTCTCTCTCCTTTGCAACTCGAATGACTATTTATAAGGAAATACATAGTGGATGACAGCTAATCTGTCCTTTATTTTCGGATATGGTTTGCGACATTCTCGCAACCTTACAAATGTTCACTTCGCAAGCTCTCTTATTTTCGCAAGACTATCATATCTTTCTCATGATCCTTGCTGACGTCGTTTCTGAAATTGTTCTGCGACGCTATTGTGCAATACCATTGATAATTTCGCTAAGACATAATTGTTGTGAGATTCTGATCCTACATCTTGCCTCTTCACATATCTTCTCTGCAAAGTAGAGAATGATGTGAGAAATTCCGCAACTGCTTATCTTTTCATGTTCTACATTTATCACACGTACTCTGTTTTTCATTTATTTCTTGACACGTCTTCTGTAACCGTTATCTTTCAACCGCTCACGTCTCTTCGTCTTAGTGGTGTTTATTTCTTCGAGAAGTAAATTTTCTTTATATACTCTTCTCCCCCCTCTTTCCACTTTTCTTTTTACTTTCTCTTCTATATTTATTCTCTCATCTCTGCAACTCTGTCATTCTTCTGCAAATTCTGCTGCTGTAATTTTTTCTTCCTTCAATTCTTTTACTTTCTAAACATTCCCATGCTCTGTATTTAAACATGGCTCCAAGTGGTCATAGATATGAGAAAAATCTACAAGATGTCCAAAAAGATCTTGCTAATAAAGGTCTTTCACTCTCCCCCATTCCTGGTGTGAATGCTAAATCAATTCTTTCTGTCAAGCTTTTCTCCAATCAAAATTATGATGATCAATCAATCATAATCGCTAGGTCAACTTCTCGCAGGTCTCCCTATTCCTCTTTATAACCCAGACATTCCTTTGTTTTATGAAATTCTCGCTCATTCGAAATTTTCACGAGCTATTTTCCAACTAAGTGGGGACTGCATCCGTCTGATGTTAGAGTTCGCTAATCGTGGTTCTGGTAGAGGATCTCTTTACTCCACAGAACTTAGAGATCCAAAATTCGCAAACCTAGAAATAGTTGCTGAGAAATATACAGTGGCGAATTTCTTTGAAAACTACGATCTTATCTCCATGAAGAAGGAGAATACTCGCTGGGGCCTTCGATTAAGAAGAAAAGATAACATTGATGAAGCCAAAATTCTTATGCAAGATATTGACTGGCATTATGGTAAAAATACAACTCCTCGCCAGTCCAAAGATGACAAATGGTGTGTCTTTCTTTTAATGCTAAAGGGTCCCTACATTGCTGGATCGAACATTCTTCCTGCGAATCTCGCTGCATATCAACCTTGGGTCTTCTCCTGGACCGAGAAATAGAAAGAGGTATGTTTCTATCCTTTAACTCATTTTATATTTCTTTATTGATTTTTATTATTCTGTTCGCTAACTCTTGCGACTTTTCGCAGATCCAAAAACTAAAGGATAGTTATAACAGGACTGGGAAATCTAGTACTTTATTAGCTCTTCGCTCATACACAGATGAGGTAAGAAACTTTGTCTTATGACTTTAAATAGTAATGTTACTTCCATGCTTCCGTTTCTTATTTCTATCTGTGTGTGAAGGTTATTGCTGAAGTAGAAGAATCTGTTGATGCTGCGAAGATTGGTGATAAAGGTAAAGGTACTCTTCGCAGGGAAAAATCAAGTGGTCCTCCTCCAAAGAAAAGAAAAGTTCGTTCTCCTTCTCCTTCAAATGCTCTTCCTAACGAAAGTTCTGAAAATGATAAGGATGATGAGGATAACGATGATCTTGATGCACCTGAAGATTCTCCACCTGAATCTTCTATGGCTAAGATTTCTGGCCTCTTTTCTGATTCTCTACAAGGGATGGGAGATAGCCAATTCACAAATACCTATAAAGCTCTCGCTACTCTTTGTGATGTCCCTTTACTGGATGGCGATAATTCTCTTCGCGGAGTTTCTAGATCCGTGACTCCCGACTTCTTGCATTCTCTCAATAGTCTGGTATACTTTTATCTTTTTACTTTTTTATTGTTATAACTCAAAATCTCTTTTTATATTAATATTTTTTATTTCTTTTCGCAGGCTGGAAAAGATTCTTTTGCTGTTGCCTCAGATCTGGAGAGAAGACGCTTAAATCTTGAAAAGAAAAATCTTCAATTTCGCAAAAAGAATGAAGAATTGGAAGCTGAAGTTAAAAGTCTTCGCGAGAAAAATATACAATTAGAAATTGATTCTTCCTCGTATAAGAATAAAATTTCTAGTCTTCAACAAGCTAATAATCAACTTTATGGTGTGTTACTTTTCCCTTTTCTCTTTATTCATTCATCCTGTTGTTTTATCTTATTTAAATAATCCTTTTTGCAGACATCTATGGTCTTTCTGATGAAGCCACCCTTCTTCGCTCATTTCCTAATGCCTTGGATAATGATACCCTTCTTGAACGTCTTAAAAATTCCTTAAATAGCTTTTCAAATGATAGAATTTCATCTCTTTATCTAGATGAACTTAGATCGAAATTTCGCCTCTTAGAAATTGATCATAGATCCAGTTTAGGCTTAGCCAACATATTTAAGCGTCTCCTTATTGATTCCAAAGAGAAAACCAATGAATTAAAAACCAAAATTAGAGGTCTCATAGATGATAAAGATCGTATCTCTGATCAAGGTGCCAAGGCTTTAGCGAAATTCCAAGAGACTCTTCTTGAAGTTCAACTTGAGCGAGATGAAGCTAACCGCAAGAATATTGAACTCTGTGAAAGGGAAAATCAAATTCGTTCTCGTCTTCTCATAATTAGTGAGGATGAATTTGTCTGGGCTGCGAAAATTTTAGATGATGCTAGAAAAGATTTAGGCGTAAATGTTAGTCTCCAAGCTGAACATACAACCTTGATTAGAGACATGATTTCTGACAGAGAAGGTTGCTAATTGCTCTTCTTTACTAATATTTTGCTTCTTATTGATAAGCACGAAAGTGCTACATTTTATACCCATATTTATATTAGCTAGGACTCAATATTTTGACTAATGACACTATTTTAGTGCTTTTGCAGAAAGTACAAGTGAATTCGATCATCCAGCGAATAAACATCAAAATGTGAGACTTAATGGTGAAGCGAGTCGATGTCATCACACTAATGCCACCTAAAAGAGTGACTTTATTATTGTTAGCATAAGAATGGAAGAATATCACCTCCATGGCCACGTTCAAATGAAGAAAAAGGAAAGATTAATATATCTTGTCCTTGCATATATTCTCTTGCTATATTTATATAAAGAATCTGAAGGAATATTTGAATCCAACTGACGTCATTTTGCAAATACAGTTAAGGTGGGACCCAACACATGCAAGAAAATATCATGCTTTCTAAATGAAATTCATATACTATGGAAAGTGGAGATTCGATGATACTTTACAATGTCTCGTCATATTATGACACGCGGCACAACATCATTGGGTGAATTTATATTTTCATGACATGTGGAAGACTTTTATTGGGAGGTGATGTGGCGAAGAAGAAGAAAAACGTGAATTCATTTGTGAGCTATATTTATGTGTTGTTTCAAAATATACTAGGGGGAGAGACCACAGAGCTGGAAGAGAAACAGGAGAAGGATTTTGGAGTTTTGTTTTCGATTCTTCGTTTATCTTTAGATAAAGTTTGATTTTAATATGTTTATGGTTTTTGAGAAAGCCATGGCTAGCTAGAGTTATGTTAGGGTTTGGGTAGAAACCAATTTAATTGTGTAAACTCTACATTTATATGCTCAATAATGATTTAAATGACTAGTAGTTTTTCTTCATATAGCTTGGTATTTTATTGTTCATGTGATTTTCTTGATTATTTATGCTTTTGAATTGATATTTCGTGTTTCGGTTAAATCCCTAGACGTGGTATGCAAGGATAGATAGGTAATGCTTTAGAATCACTACCCATGAAGCGAAGAAAACTAGAGCGGAGAAACAATATTTGAAAATGCATGGAATAGATTTTTAAAGATTAGTATAGTTTGCATAATTAATTGGTGGAAACCGAAAATCCTAACAACCTTCTATCATTCTGTTTTTTCGTTAAAATTATTTATTGTTTCATTTTGTTTCAAATTTCTGAAAACTCATTAAACATTATCTATTTGATTATTTGGTCTTGGTATTAGTTAGAAGTAGTATTTTCACACTCCTCGTGGGGAACGACATGTACTTGCCATTGTTCTACTAGTGAGACACTGTGAACTTGCAGTATTTTTATTGTAGGTTTTCGAACCTACCAAGTTTTTGGCGCCGCTGCCGGGGAGTGGTAGCAAAATACTCGCTAGTTGATATCATTGTATATAGCTTATTTTTAATTTTTGTAAATAATTTATTTTTATTGTTCTTTTAGTTCTTTTTACGCAGTTTGTTTGATTTTTTTTAGGTACTTTAGTCTGAAGTGCGGGCGAAAAGAAAGCATGCACTCGCAAGATATTTGCAAGAGCCACTTGGGAGATCCATTAGAGGTTTGCTTATCTCATTTTGGGTATGATTTTGATGACGATAGTGTTATTTGTGAAGTCAATGCCTTGTTAGACTCCACACCGCTGTTAGACACTAATAAATGGAAATCCAAACTAGAACCTCTAGTTTTGTTCGAGCCTCGACTAGTTCCATCAGTCGAGAAAGTTTCGACCATGACCTTTAAGCCATTAAGTTCAGAATTTTTTTGTCTTGATGATATTGATAATGAAACCGTTTTAGATGATAACGGGTTTATGAGTCATGATATTATTGCTCAATTTGAGCCAACATATGTTCGTGTGCCCTATTTTGCTCAACTGGAACCAATATCAGCCATAAAAGTTATTTCCGCTGATTTAGAACCTGATTTAGGGCGTGCACCTCAACTAGAAGCTATTGAAAAATTTATACCTCTTTGTGTGAATGATTTACATATCCTAACAATGCATGGATTGATTATTAAGGATTGTTATTTATGGGGAATGGATTCACATATATCTTTGGATGATTATAGTTTTTGCAGGTGCATATTTTCAGCTGACCGGATTGGTTGGGTTGATCCCCAACTTTTCAGACTCTATATATATAATTGGCAGCTTACTTTGGGGTATCAACCTCATTTTGTTTGAGATTATGTGCTATTGAAAGCAGGGAAACAATACATTTCGCTTCGTGGGAGTCAACCCATCAGATTTGTTCCCTTTTCTCTATCTTTTTTTTTTTTTTTTGCAATTTATAATTTCCCACCTTGATTTCTACGTTGGATGACTCAATTACATTGAGGACAATGTAATATTTAAGTGTGTGGGAGTGGCACTTTGGTTAGGATTTAAAAAAATAAATAAATTATGACCAGCTGTGTAGCGGGTCTAAAAAAAAATGATCAGCTGTGTAGCGGGTCTTAAAAAAATATTATTATCGTTATGGTTTTTACGGTCATGACCAGCTGTGTAGCGGGTCTTTTGTATGGTATTTTCTATGACCATCTGTGTAGCGGGTCTCTCTCTCTTTATCTTATTATTTGACCAGATGTGTAGCAGGTCTAAAAAAAACAAGAAAAAAAATGATATGACCAGCTGTGTAGCAGGTCTCTATATTCATATGACCAGCTGTGTAGCGGGTCAATTCTTTGTTTTGCTCGAGGACTAGCAAAATATAAGTTTGGGGGTGTTGATAAGCACGAAAGTGCTACATTTTATACCCATATTTCTATTATCTATGACTCAATATTTTGACTAATGACACTATTTTAGTGCTTTTGCAGAAAGTACAAGTGAATTCGATCATCCAGCGAATAAACATCAAAATGTGAGACTTAATGGTGAAGTGAGTCGATGTCAGCACACTAATGCCACCTAAAAAAGTGACTTTATTATTGTTAGCATAAGAATGGAAGAATATCACCTCCATGACCACGTGCAAATGAATAAAAAGGAAAGATTAATATATCTTGTCCTTGCATATGTTCTCTTGCTATATTTATATAAAGAATCTGAAGGAATATTTGAAGCCAACTGACGTCATTTTGCAAATACAGTTAAGGTGGGACCCAACACATGCAAGAAAATATCATGCTTTCTAAATGAAATTCATATACTATGGAAAGTGGAGATTCGGTGATACTTTACAATGTCTCGTCATATTATGAAACGCGGCACAACATCATTGGGTGAATTTATATTTTCATGACATGTGGCAGACTTTTATTGGGAGGTGATGTGGCGACGAAGAAGAAAAACGTGAATTTATTTGTGAGCTATATTTATGTGTTGTTTCATAATATACTAGGGGGCGCCCGACCACAGAGCTGGAAGAGAAACAGGAGAAGGATTTTGGATTTTTGTTTTCGATTCTTTGTTTATCTTTAGCTAAAGTTTGATTTTAATATGTTTATGGTTTTTGAGAAAGCCATGGCTAGCTAGAGTTATGTTAGGGTTTGGGTAGAAACCAATTTAATTGTGTAAACTCTACATTTATATGCTCAATAATGATTTAAATGACTAGTAGTTTTTCTTCATATAGCTTGGTATTTTATTGTTCATGTGATTTTCTTGATTATTTATGCTTTTGAATTGATATTTCGTGCTTTGGTTAAATCCCTAGACGTGGTATGCAAGGATAGATAGGTAATTCTTAGAATCACTACCATGAAGAAGCGAAAAGAAGAAAACTAGAGCGGAGAGAAACAATATTTGAAAGTGCATGGAATAGATTCTTAAAGATTAGTATAGTTTGCATAATTAATTGGTGGAAACCGAAAATCCTAACAACCTTCTATCATTCTGTTTTTTCGTTAAAATTATTTATTGTTTCATTTTGTTTCAAATTTCTGAAAACTCATTAAACATTATCAATTTGATTATTTGGTCTTGGTATTAGTTAGAAGTAGTATTTTCACACTCCTCGTGGGAACGACCTGTACTTTCCATTGTTCTACTAGTGAGACACTGTGCACTTGCAGTATTTTCTTGTAGGTTTCTGAACCTACCACTTATGAATTTTCATCAAGTTAATAATTGGTTGCCCTTTGTTAATAATTGTTCGCAGATTCTGAAAATAAATATCGTGAAAAGATTGAAGAACTTGAAGCTGAAAAGAAGGAACTCGCAAAGAATCTTTCTTCTCGCAACGACAAGTATTCTAGATTGAAGAATCAAATCATAATCACTGTTGAGAATTTTAAGAATGACGCTATGCACTTTCGAAATCAAACCATCCAAATGATTTGTGATGATCATAATATCCCTCATTCAGACTATCCTTGTCTTTTAGAAGAAATCCCACAGAATACTCCCAGCTTGATTATCTCTGATAGCGAAGCTGATGATGAAGAATCTGATAGTGATGGAAGTTCTGATGGTGATAAAGATTCTGACGCAGATGAAGAAGGAAACAAGTCTGTGAAGATAATGAGATTAACCAAGAAATATCTTTACTTCTTTCTTTGATTCTTTGTAATACTTGTACACTTATTTCTTCTTCTGTATATTTGTGTTTCTTTCATTTTGACCTGCGTAAATGAAAACAATTCTTCTTTGCAATATAATTAATCAATATAATATTAATTCTTGAATTTTTGAGTAAATCTCTCATATGGAGACAAATAACATTTTCTAATTTCATACATTCCCATACTTGCCTCTGTTATTTGAATCCAAATGAGAGATTTCATAAATTTTCTTATTGTATAATTTCGCAACTTTTGCGAAGTGATTTTGTTTCTTTTCAAAATCTCATTCCTGTGTGGTCTTATTTTGCCTTCCTAATTAAAGGTCTTATTATGCCACCTCTTGTCATTGCGAAAAATCGCAGGACGTCCTTTTTTTCATGCAAAAACCCATTGATCTTGCCTTAACTTTTTCTTTTGTATTATGGCCTCTTCAGGAATTGCGACAATATGACAGGCCTAAATATTCTTGCGAAAATAAAGCCCCATGACATTGCCGTCTTGCGACGAAATCGCAGGACGTCTTCGCACTTTCATGCGAAAACCCATTGATCTCGTCTTATCTTTTCTTTTGTATTATTGCCTCTTCAGGATTTTGCACAAATATGACAAGCCTTAATATCCTTGCGAATAAAAAGCCTCATGACATTTGCGTCTTAAGACACTTATCAGCTCCCTAATGGAGGGTGCCGCCCTTATCTCCCCCTGGTTGCCCCTTCAAGGAGGCGTACTTCTACCATACAAGGTTAGCTCCTCCCATCCAGTCTTAACAACAACCAGTTGTTTTCGCAGCCTCTTATCCCTTTTACCTATAGGGCTTATGGTTACGAGACTGCACCCTAAGTGGGGTTTTCTTCAGGCCGAGTGCAGTATAAGCCAAGACTTGTCAAGAATGGCAAGGACGCTTCAAACGCCCCGGCACCTTGACTCAACCGTGTACCTCGGCGCCTTGATCAGATTCTGCACTCCTTGGGAGAGTCCTTATTACCTTAGTCGCCCAACCTAAGTCATATGCTTAAGTTGAGAATCCAAGGTGCCTCTCCCGGATGGGCTTCATTGACCCCAAATCTCCATGACTCAGGTTCCGGTGGGGTGTAGCCTTTCCCTGAGCCATGTAACAGGTACCCCCTATATGACGTACTTTAGGTCTTACATTTGCCTCTTGCGAAATTTATTCGCGAACTAGGGTGTACGCCATAAAGGTTCGCCTCTTTCTTTTTGTCATTCTTCTCTGATTATTTTCTGTAAAATTCATTATCTCTGCGAGAGTCTCGCAATTCATATATTGTATCTGAATTTCGCAATCTCAATTTTGTTGTTCAATCAAATGTATTTTGAGAATTTTACTTATTGCGAGATTATCGCAACAACTTAATCATTCATACATTTCTTGTTTTTATTACTTTTGCCTCCTCTGCTTCTTTATGATTTTCTGCTACTGCTTCCTTGGTAATGGTATGTTCATCCTTTTTATCTGAGCTAGCATTAATTTGCAACATCTCTTCTCCTTTCTTTTCGATTGTATCCACCATCAACTTCTCACTTCTTTGTACATCCTTGATTTTGTGTCGCCAGTTTTCCTTCTTGTTTGCTCTTCCTTCGCAAGATTCTATCTCAGTTTCGTAACATTCTTTCCTTCAACCCAATCTCCCTTTATGATTCCTACACCATTGGGGTGAGGGAATTTGATGCATTGATGGAAAGTTGAAGCTACACCTAGAATCCCATGTAGCCAAGGTCGACCAATTAATGCATTGTAGGGTGATTCTACATCAAACACAGAATGAGATTTCAGAAGATATTCCCTTCAATGGAATTTGCATAGTAACCTCCCCTTTAGGCTTGTTAGCAGTACCATTAAAACCATATATCTTATATGTTGATGGTATAAGATCATCATCTCTTCCACCCATGGTTTTATAAGTATGATAAAATAAGATGTTCACAGAGCTTCCAGTATCGACTAGATTCTATTGATTGCCCATGAATCTTCAGCTTCATCATCCTCATCTTCTTTTGGTTTTGGATTAATTTCTAATTTTATTACCAATGGATTTTCATGCACCTCTGCTCCTTCGGGAATTTCTTCTGCGGTAAAAGAAATGATCTGTTTCAGCCATTCCTCTAGTCGCGAAATTTTCGCAATATTCATAACTTCTCTACCATTATTATCTCTTGCGAACACTCTACCTAAAACATTATCATGAAAATCTTCAATTGTCTTATATGAATGTACGATAGAGTGACATAATAGATTTTTTGCTTTTGCACCAACTTCTATGAAGAATGTTTCTTTCTTTTTCATCGTATTCGCTTTTGATGTTCTGGCGGTGGTGGTAATGGTTGAGATTGCGGATGCCCTACCAGAAAGTCATTTAGTTTTCCTTGATCTATCATTCTCAAAATAATTCTCTTTACATTTCTGCAATCATTTGTGGTATGTCCATGAAAATGATGATAAGAACAAAATTCATGACTTATGTGATTTGGGGGCGGTTCTGTTCCCATGTTCCATGGTGTTGGTGTATTCTCCATCAAAATTATAGCTTCCCATATCTTCTCTACACTTTACTTTAGAGGTGGCATCTTGATTTCTTCCCATATTACTTTATGACTTCCTTGCCCTCTATTAAAGTTTGGTCTTTGACCTCCATAAGTTTCTTGCGGTTGATCGGGTCTTTGAATCTTGTTAATTCCTCCACGACTGTAGAAATTTCTTTCTCTTTCATACTCTTCTTGATCTTGGCTCCCCATAGCTACCAATTTCTGCTGATTGTTACTTGTCTCCTTTTCTTGTTGTACTTGCGAAGTATTCGCTACTGTATTTATTAGCTTGGGTAATAAGCTTGCATTCGCTGTTTGTGAGCTGGTGTTCGCAACTGGATATAATTCCATTTCATTTTTTTTCCTCTAAAGCAATGTATTTTTCTTGAAGTTCTCGCAATTCAGTCATTGTAATCGTATTCTTGACTCTGGAGATTTGAACATACAACAAGTTTGTTGCAAACATAGCATTGATAAATGATAATATGAGATATCTCTCATCTACACGGCCAGCCATTTCTCTACACATAGTTCTCCATCTTTTAGTCAAGTGTTTCAAACTTTCGCCAATCCTTTGTTTTAATCCAAACACATCTTCTATACCAGGTCGTGAGGAATTATTACTTATATATGCTCCCAAGAATGTGGTCTGCAAATGATTGAAGGAGGTTATTGTATTCTATGGTAAACCTTCAAACCATTTTAACGCTTCTCCTGTTAAGCTGGATGCAAAATATTTGCACAATACCGCATCATGATTTTCCCATTGTAACATGCACCTCACATAAGCTTTAATGTGCTGAATTGCACAAGTTGTTCCATCGAAAATGCTGGTTAATGCGGGCAAATTGCATTTCGGTGGTATTCCTCCTAATTGTACTTCCCTTGTAAATGGAGTTTTCGCAGCTTCTTCTATTGCTTCATCCAATTGTCTTCTACCTACTTCTCCTCTGGTATTTAGCATTCCTCTCATTTCTTCCAATTCTTTCAAGATTTGTTTATTTACACCTGAATCTTGGCCCATTGGTCTCTTTAATTTTGCTTCTCTTCTTCTGCGTTCACGTCTATCTTCTCTTGTGAAATTTCGTATCTCTTCTTCATTATCCTCATCTCGTCTTCTCCTGCGATTCTCTTCCTCATCTCTATCTTGAATTCACAAATGATGATGTCGTTCATTTTCCCCTCCATAATTTTGTTCATTTCTTATCAACTCAATTCGCTGTCTTTCAGCCGTTCTCTTCACTCTATCATACTCCTCATTGAGATTATCATTATTCCGGTTTTGTATACGCCTTCTTTCTCGATTGTCATGGTTTTTTTGGAGAATTGTCTCCTGAAGCTCTTGCTCTTCCATTTCCGCTCTCAACCTTTCACGTTCGCAGATTAAACGTGCTTGTTCAGCATTATGTCTTTCAATTTCTTCTTCAATTGTCTGTTGATTTATTTGATTTTCTCTCAAATGTAAAATTCTTCTTCCCTCCTCTTTATTTCCTTCACCATCTTGGTTATTTTGTCTCTGAATTTGCCCGTTCTCTTGATTCCCTCCAATTTTCCCATCATCAAAAGTTTCATTTTGTGGAATGTAACGATCATCAGTTCTTTCTCTATTTTCGCGATATTCTTCATTAGGATTTGATATTTTTTCTTGAATATTGTTTCCAACATTGATCGTGGGTGAATTTTGCCTCATTTATCTTCTAGTCGATCTGGAATATGATTTTGTCATACTTCTCGATCTTCTATTCTGCAATCTAATATTCTCCATCCTTAATTCGTGATTTTGCCTTGTTAAATTCGCACGTTCCTCTGCCTCAGCTCTTCTTTCTTCATGTATTCTTCATCTCAATGTTTCTAACGCTCCAATTTCCTCATTTCCATGAATTATTCCTTCATCTGCTTCTTGATTTCTCTCTTCCTGTATATAATTTCTATTTTGTTGCTCTTCTTCTATTTCTTCTGCTGAATTTGATCGCCAAGTGTGTACGCTCACTCTGTCATAATCTGTATTCCTCTCTTGAACTAATGTTTGTTGAATTGGCGATTGAATTAGATTTTCTCTATTATTTCTCATTCTAGTAGATTCTCCCATTTCACTTCTTTCTCTTCCAGCAATTCTCTTACTTCTTCTAATAGTAGTCGGTTGTTCGGATGTATTTCTTCTTCTAGCCATTTCTTCAATGCTAACAATATTGCAAAAAATTATGAAAAATTCTTAATCAATCACTTTAAATTTTCACAAATCTCAATATTAATTTTTAGTTTCTCTAGAATAATCTTCAAAGTCCCTGTTTCTAGCGCCATTATGTAGTTGCAGGAAATCCTACACTACACCCCTCATATGATTTCATTGATGATCAACTCATTTTTAGGTTTACACTCTTAATTTTATTGATTAATTTTTGAATGTTCTTACAAGAAAAATAAAGAAATCAAGAATGGATTCTGCTTTGAACTTTCTCTCTCCTATTTACTTGTTTCTTACTCAAAAAAGATCTCTCTCTCCTTTGCAACTCGAATGACTATTTATAAGGAAATACATAGTGGATGACAACTAATCTGTCCTTTATTTTTGGATATGGTTTGCGACATTCTCGCAACCTTACAAATGTTCACTTCGCAAGCTCTCTTATTTTCACAAGACTATCATATCTTTCTCATGATCCTTGCTGACGTCGTTTCTGAAATTATTCTGCGACGCTATTGTGCAATACCATTGATAATTTCGCTGAGACGTAATTGTTGCAATATTCTGATCCTACACGCATGGAATGGTAATAGATAAACTCATTACTCCGATTTCATGATCGAATCCACGACTGATCTCATAGGATGGTAATAACCACTTTCATTACTCCGATTCTATGGTCGAATCCGCGATCCCATGGAATGTTAATACTCATTTTATTATTCTGAATTCATGGTCGAATCCACGGCTGATTCTATGGATTGATAATAAAAAACTACTCACTTTTATTACTCAGTTTAATGAATCATTCTCCATTGAATTTCATAAATTAGTAATAAATACTCAACAATCGGGCATCTGGACTATCACTGAGTAAGCCCCATAAAATTGTGCAAGCGTACTCAACCATGATGCACGAACGAGCACCCAAATGCAGGAACGAGCATTCAAAAATATGGACAAATGAGGAATCTTACACGGAATGGGAGAGAGAAAATATTATTAAAATAATAAAGTGGCGCATGTGGGACCGGGCCCACCGGCTGGCCGGTCATGCCGTTGTGGCCCATCCCCACGCCCTTTTTCCTTTATTTTAATTATTCTATTATTTTCATGAACTCATGAAAACTCCTTTATTCTAGCAATTTTCCTTGTTTGAGCAAAACTCATGGTTTCTCCATACTTTCACGGGATCATGAAAAATAATATAAAATTAGAGAAAGTGTCGTGGGACCGGCCTCTAGCCGTCCGGCCATGCCTTGGCCGTGACCGTGACCGGTCCCGCATTTTCCAAACCCTTATTTTATTATCATTTACCTTATCTCATGGAAATTTCATGGTTTCAACAAAACTCATTGGTTTCATGGAATTTCCTCCGAATCATGAAAAATAATATAAAATTAGGAAAAGTGTCGCGGGACCGGCCTCCTAGCTGGCCGACCATGCTTGTCCGTGGCCGGTCCCACACTTTCCAAACCCTTATTTTATTATTATTTCCCTAATTTCATGAAACTCCTCCGTTTCAACAAAAATCATGGTTTCTTCATATTTTCTCAAATATTGCTCAAACCATGAAAAGGCCAAAAAGTCAAATGGTCACATGACCAACTAGGCTACTCACGCCAAATATTAAAATATCATTATTTTAATATTTTCCGAATTTTGATCAAACGAGCGAAGTTCTACTTGCTCATTCGAGCAAAATCAAGAATTTCAGTCAAAGATCGAACTCTTTTGAAAATCCGAGATATTGCTCAAACGTACATCAGAAAATACCGAAACTCTCAAGACTAAGACACAGACATTATGGTGACAGGGGCATGCTCCCTTTCCCGACCAAGGTCGTCCCTAAGGCTTGCAAGGATCCGGTCCCACACTTTTCATAATTTTGACCTAATTTGCTCAATTGCTCATATTGGGTCCAAACTCTTTCCAACCGACTTGGAATTTTCTCAAACGACCATCAACTGGTCCCACTACCACCAAGGTCCGGTTTCATGCTCTCTTGGTCGGTCCCTCACTTTTCCACAATTAGGTTTTATCACCTAATGCTCAATTGAACACTATTTCAATAAATGATGAAACCGACATTTTATCATCATTCTTTCACCAACCGGCCAACTAAGGACCTGGTGCACGCTCACTTGAGCACTTAGGAACCACATGGACTCCCTCATTCCATGTGTGGTCGGTCTCTCTACACTCATGAACTATTTTCAACAATTCATCAATTGACGAACATTTGATCAAAAATTAGGGTTTAAAACAAACGCTCCACGAATTCATCATTCTGAGTAAGTTCAAACACTAATAAATTTATGTTGATCTATCAACCAATGTCTGGATTAATTATGTAGTATTCGGTAGTCTACCAATATTTTAATTAATATTTTATTGGGTCACGACACCAATAAATAATTCGTCGAATTGAGCAATACTTTCTCAGTTGCTCGAATATTGATCCAACTATCAATATTCAGTAATTTATCAGTAATTCGTCTAATTGAGCAATACTTGCTCAGTTGCTCGAATATTGATCCAACTATCAATATTCAGTAATTTATCAGTAATTCGTCGAATTGAGCAATACTTGCTCAGTTGCTCGAATATTGATCCAACTATCAATATTCAGTAATTTGTAGAATTGAGCAATAGTTGATCAGTTGCTCAAATATTGATCCAACTATCAATATTCGGTAATTTATTAGTAATTCGTCGAATTGAGCAATACTTGCTCAGTTGCTCGAATATTGATCCAACTATCAATATTCAGTAATTCGTCGAATTGAGCAATAGTTGCTCAGTTGCTCACATATTGATCCAACTATCAATATTCAATAATTCATCGAATCAATGAATCCCTGAGCATTCTTCACTCATGCTCAATTCAACAAAATCGAGACTCATTTCCTAAACAGTCAACATGACTAATAAAATACACGTCTGTCATGCAGACTCCACGATTCGTGAGACACCAATCACGTCACATGGGCGGATATCAATTAGGGTTTTGGTCTGGCGGCCTACAACACGTGGATTCATCCACGATGAGAAATGTGAATAAGTCGTGCAAACAGTTGAAGGAGTTAGCAAAGTAGTGGGTGAACGGTTAACCAAGTCTCAGCACGACCTGGAACTGGTTCACCACGATTTCCCACTTCCCCACTCTTTCACTCAAGAAATCGTCACACTTACAGGGATCAAGGTTTTACCATTCTGACAATATAAATGAGTCTCTGAATCCATGATTGAGGACGTGAACATTCGTCTACACAGAATTTCTCGAGAAATTACTCTCAAGAATTCACCAATCTCCCATAACTTATTCGAACTCATCAGTTCACAGAAAATTGCAGAAACCTTCAACACATCCACAATCCTTGATCATCATTGATCCCACATAAATTCTCAGCTTCCCTCCTACAGATCAACCCATCTCCCTCTTTGCGATCGAATTGACTCTGGAACGACCATTGACTTGGTTTAGGCCGGAGTCCTATAAATTGATCTCTCGAATCTAAGCACTCCCTTTGCAGTGCATCTGTGTGAGGTTAAAAAGTTTTCTCTGTTGAGGAGTCTCGAAAACACATACGTCTCTTCAATTCCCTGAAAAACCAGCAAATCGTTTTTCCCCATCTATAGGGATTGAGAAGCTCTATTAGTACCGTTGGTGGGAAACTAGATAATTGCGGTTTATCTTGTGTTTTCGATTGATTTGATTGACTAACGGTGGTTGAACTTTGATTGCACATAGTTTGTTTATGCTTGAGAATCTTCTCTTCTGATATAAGATTCACTCAAACTAGATCGAAGTTTCGACAAGGATCTTTAGACTGTTGTTAGTGCTAAAGACGATCTTGTGATAATCCATTGTTAACAGACTCCGTTCTGTGTATGATTGATAACAAGAGATTCAAGTTGTTGTTTGCAGGTGTTTATTGAATATCTAAGAATATTTGAAGACAAAGAAGATATTGAAGATTTCTGATTTGGGGTTCATAATCTTTGGTGTGCACGATACTTGTTTCGGTATAGAGGATCCAACTATAATTGGTTTATCCTTGTGGTAGATTGGATTGATTACTTGTGTAGATCGACATCAATACAATTCTTTGTGATTAAAAGTATTGATTCCAAAAATCTTAAAAATTACCTTTGGTAGTTGAACATAAGATAAATCTAAGAACCCGACGAAGGAGTTCATTTGAGATAAACAGAAGAGCCTTTGTCGAACTCACATCACTTGGTTGAAGAGAGATACCAAATAGATTTGTTGTTCCTTTACTGTTTGGAATACGAACCAAAGGAATTGTTCCAAGTACGTGACTTATTCATAGGTCGGAGGCGTGGGAATACAGACGGAACTAGGTGAACTATAGGTTTAGTTGCTTGGTCTCAACTATACGAAGTTGGTTTAATTTTGTGTAGCGGCTTAATCCTGAGAGTATTCAATTCTGGACAAGGTCCCAGGGTTTTTCTGCATTTGCGGTTTCCTCGTTAACAAAATCTTGATGTGTCATATACTTTATATTTCCGCATTATAATTGTTTTATTATAATTAAAGTAAATTACACAAATATTAATTTCCTATTTACTTGATAAGCAATCCTATTGTGTTTGGTTAATTCCGAACCTTTTTATCAAGTAAACATACGTCGTTGTTGTATTATCTCGATCTCGTATCCATAGACGATCACATGAAGTGTGAACCGATTAGTTGCATTGTCTCGACTCAGTCCATAGACAATCACTTTCGGAGAAATGACTTATAGGTAGTAAAAGTTTTAGCTTGAGGTATATTTGGGTACCCTCGCCTTTTCAATAGCTATACGACTTTGGTTTCAAATAGGAGATATAGCAGATAGACTCTTGAGTTATAGATGAGTTCAAGTCTACACATACCTTTTGTTGATGAAGTTCCACAAGATCCCCTTATTAGTTCTTCGTCTTCAATCGATGAACACTTTCTATCCTAATCCGAGACTTAGATATAAGTAGACTAGAAATCAAGACTTATAGTTTTGGCAACTAAACTTGACAACAATCTTGAGATAACAACGCTTGCGATTTCGGCCGAGCAGTGCTCTAACAATATTTGATATTTCGAGCTGAGTTTAACTCGCTCATATCTTTCTCGAAATATGTGTTGGAAAGCTTTTTGATTTAAATACGTTCATCATTATTCTTGACGAAAGTCAAAAGATGATCATGTGAAAACACCTGGTAACATCTTACATGATTTTTGTGAGACAGTCATTTGATGTAGGCTTGGAATGTTTCGTATTGATCATTCAATCACTTGAAAATTGATTATAAGCTAATAGTTTGTGTGAGACAGCTATTGTCGTTTTCTAAGAATGTTTCAATGATTGAAATGGGAGTTAAGAGCTAAAACCCATGTCTGGATACATTACGGTTTGTGTACTAAGTGTACGAACTGTTTTGTCGGAATTCAGGACCGGAATTTACATACCCGTTCGCAAACTTATTCAGCTGTTTAAGTCAGGGTACTTATGTTTGCAAACCCGTTCAAAAACTGATTTAACTGTTGAAGTCCGGGAACCAAGATTCCGTACTCGTTCACAAACGGTTTCAACTGAGTTCGGTCCAGAGCTAAAGTTTGCGTACCCGCTTGCAAACTGTCGGCTTGTGACCAATGTCCGTAACTTAAGTTCGCGTACCCGTTCGCAAACTTAAGTGGTTCAAGTTCTTAAACCGGTTAAGTATTGTAGATGGTGGATTTTCGACAAAGGGTAGAATTGTAAAACTATACTCCAGATTCGGCAACCGGATGAGTATTGAGACTCATATCTCTCCTTAAATCATGAAATCTCATGTCAAAAAATCTCTGACTGAGAAGGTTGTCTCTCAGAGTACGTGTAAATGTGTAGTCTCTCAGCTGAGGCCACGACACATCTCATGAATACTGAGCAATTTCAGTAATTATTCCGTATCCGGCAATCGGATGAGTATCGAGACTCATGTCTCTGTGCATGAAAGCTCATGCCACCTCTGATGGAGAAAGTCTCTCAGAGAAGATGAAGATGTGCAGTCTCTCAGCTGAGGCCACGACACATCTCATACTGTATAAAATAGAAAGATTGGGCGGATCCTAGACAACATGTCTGCTAGTATAGAGCGACAACGTCTTCGGGATGTAACCAGATTTTCCCCGACTATGCAAGAGGAATATGACACTCCAGCAAGTTCATATTTCTCAACCCTCAGATAATTAATGCTCCAAGACAGGAAGCCCTTCTAGTACAGAGCCAGCAATTAATTTTCTTAAATCATCTGAATGTCCAACAATATTCTACGAGCCATCGTCTGAATATCCAGCAATATTCTACGAGTCGTCAATTAATCGCCTGAATATTCAGCAATATTCTACGATTCCTCGTTATATTTCGTTACTTCAATCTGTGGTTCTTCCCAGCAGAATTCCACAGGTTAGTAATAAATATTCAACGAAACAGGCATCTGGGCATCGAATAAGCCCTGACAAAATGGTGCAAGTGTAATTAGCAGATAATACACAGACCAGCATTTTGAATGAGCAAACGAACATTTCAGAAAATACGAATGAACGAGGAACCTATGCAAAATAGGAAGGAAAAATAGTAAAAATGTTAGCAGAGGCACCAGGGGACTGGGCTCACCAACCGTCCGGTCGTGCCGTGACCAGTCCCACGCCCAATTTAATATTTTTATCATATTTTACTAATTTTCTCTAAAATCATGAAAATTACCTAATTTCATGTATTTTTATCTAAATCACATGATTTTATCAAAAAATATTAAAATTAGGAAAAGTTGTCGCGGGACCGCCGGCCGGCCGGTCATGCCTTGGCTGTGGCCGGTCCCACACTTCATGCCCCATTATTTTACTATTTCCTCTTAAATTATGAAAATTCCCGTGATTTCATGAATTTTCCCTAAAATCACCTAATTTCATGTATTTTTCTCTAAAATCACATGATTTCATCAAAAAAATAATAAAATTAGGGAAAGGTGTCGCGGGACCGCCGGCCGGCCAGTCATGCCTTGGCCGTGGCCGGTCCCACACCTCACGCCTCATTATTTTATTATTTCCTCTTAAATTATGAAAATTCCCTTGATTTCATGAATTTTCCCTAAAATCACCTAATTTCATGTATTTTTCTCTAAAATCACATGATTTCATAAAAAAATAATAAAATTAGGAAAAGGTGTCGGGGGACCGCCGGCAGGCCAGTCATGCCTTGGCCATGGCCGGTCCCACACCTCACGCCCCATTATTTTATTATTTCCTCTTAAATTATGAAAATTCCCTTGATTTCATGAATTTTCCCTAAAATCACCTAATTTCATGTATTTTTCTCTAAAATCACATTATTTCATCAAAAAATAATAAAATTAGGGAAAGGTGTCGTGGGAACGAGCACCAGCCGGCCGTGCCTGGACCATAGCCGGTCCCACACCTCACGCCCCATTATTTTATTATT
The DNA here is from genome assembly GCF_003573695.1 of Papaver somniferum. NCBI lineage: Eukaryota > Viridiplantae > Streptophyta > Magnoliopsida > Ranunculales > Papaveraceae > Papaver > Papaver somniferum. Next base: position 71,279,285 of record NC_039364.1, on the reverse strand, counting down.
TCCTCTTAAATTATGAAAATTCCCTTGATTTCATGAATTTTCCCTAAAATTACCTAATTTCATGTATTTTCTCTGAAGTTATAGAAAATATTAAAAAATTAGGGAAAAACTTGTGGGACCGGGCCCTAGACGCCGGCCATGCCCTAGCCGATCCCACACGCCTATTATTTTATTATTATTTGGTGTTTTGTTTCCTGATTTCATGAAAACTCCCTGATTTCAACAAAATATCTTGGTTTTCAACAAATCCTTTTGATTTTATGAAAGTTAGCTAAAATCATCAAAAATTACATAAAATTGGGAGAGTGGCTTGGGACCCGCGCTCATGGCCGACCTGCCATGCCTTAGCCATGTCGGTCCCACACTCCCATTCCTTATTTTATTATTATTTTATCTCTCATGAGAGTTTCCTAATTTCACCAAACTCTCCAGTTTCATGAAATTTCCCTCAAATCAGAGAAAACACATAAAATCACATAAAACTGGGATAAACATGTGGGACCGCGTCTGTCAGCCGGCCAGCCATGCCCTAGCCGTGCCGGTCCCACACCTTGAAATCCCATGTTTTATTTATTATTTACATCATCTCATGTATTTTTGCCGGTTTCAGCAAAACCATGGATTTTGCATATTTTCTCCAAATGTTGCTCAAACGTGCATCAGAGAATATCAAAATTCTCAGGACTGAAGCACGGACACTGTGGTGACACGGGCACATCCCCTTGACCGACCAAGGGTGACCCTGAGCAAAATTCAATCATTCAGAGCATTTTCACGTTGAATTCATAACACACCTACAATCTCAGATCACTATTGATCTCACGCATTTCTCAGCTTCCCTCATACAGATCAACACCGAATTGACTCTGGAACGGCCATTGTTCTTGGTTTAGGCAGGGGTCTTACAGATTGATCTCTCGAACTTAAAGCACTCCCTTCTTGCAGTGCATCTGTGTGAGGTTCAACATTTCGTTCGGTTCAAGGAGTCTCCACACGGTCGACTCTTCAATTCTGTAAAAACCAGCAAATCGTTTTTTCCCCACTCACAAGTATGATTTCATACTCAAAAACAAACACATTTATATATTAAGGAATGAAATCTTTGCAAAACGTGGCTAAAATGTTTATGAACTGATTCTTTTGAATCAATCCGATTTTGCTTCAATTGTGTCTTGTATACTTCTATGAGAATATAAACAATTGAATAACTCTATGAGTAACACAATTAGATTCATTTGATTATCAATTGATCTAGTTTTTTTAATATGAACATGGTTAAGGAAAAAGTGTCCATGTGGCTAACTTCGGTTAAATGTAATTGATCCAACTCAATATACACGTTTAGGTACGGTTACCCATATCTAAATGAAAGTATATTTCATTTGCGTGTAACAAGATAAGACCATCTAACAGTGGAAAGATATTAGCTTGAATCTTAAATCAGGTTTCGTAAACCACTATAGGTTAACGACTTAAAGACTTCATTGGGATTCTGAAGCCAAACCCAATTATTTTCTATGTAGTTGTGTGTTCTGATCTCACTTTGTTCTACCGTATTGAATACTATCTTCTCTAAGATTTTCTCGAGATTTATCTCCGATAGGTAAGATATAAAAAGTAATCACAAAGCTCTTCGTCTCATTCTTTGTGATTCCACAATAACTTGTTCTACTACCATATAGTTAAGTTATTGTGAGGTGATTGATTCTACTAGGATGTTCTTCGAGAATATAAGACCGGTGTATCAATTGGTTCCTGTTCACCTTGATTTATCAAAAGACAGAACAAAAACTTCGTAGGTATTTCTGAGGGAGACAGATTTATCTATTCAATAGACTTTTCTGCATGAGACAGATTTGTTTATCAAGTCTCTGACTTTGAGCCGTAGCAACTCTTAGTTGTGGGTGAGATCAGCTAAGGGAATCAACTGAGGAATCAAATTGCACCCAATTTTCCTCTCCCCATTGGAGAAGTGATCGAACTATTAGACGCCGGGATCCAAGATGGCGCAATCAAATTGCCATACATCAGGAGAGACCCAACTGAGGAAGACATGGAAAATCCTCGTTATTGTCGATTCCACCGGTTCGTGAATCATCCAACAAGCAGCTGCAAAGTTTTGAAACGCATATTCAGAGAAAAGTTTGAGCCGAGAGAACTTAATCTTGGAGCCGAGGGAGTACACAGAGACCCTCTTCCTGTCAGGACTTTCTCCATTTCCGAAGCACCAGTCAAGGAGGCAGTTCAGTCATTGATAGAGCATGTCTTCGAATTGCTCTTCCTGTCGTAAACACAAAGGGGAGACATGTTCACAACCTTGAACTACATAGTTTCTGGAAAACGCCTGCTGATTCCAGATGTACATCCTGAACCTTCAGCCACCGACAAAGAAATGTATGACTGGGGTCTGCTCACCACAGTGCACATTAAAGGAAATGAATTCAAAAGGGCATTTGTTGATGTTGGTACTGCTGTCAACATCATCCCTTTGAAAACTCTCAGAGCTGCCGGCATTACTCGACAAGAAGCTACTCACTCTCTCATAACAATCAGAGACCACGAAGGAGTTTCCCGGGATGCATACGGCTTCATTACTCTCAAAGTTACAGAAAGTTTAGTCTGCACTGAGACCAAATTTTACATAATCCGGGAAGACCCTGGATATGACATGATCCTTGGAAGTTCCTGGATTCGTGTTGGAAGGATCACTCCAAAGCCTTCAGCACGCTGCGCCGCCGACAAAGACTTTGAGTCAGAGGACGCAGAGGATGCTCCACCATTTGAGCATCTACAGGAGGATAGAACCTTGATGGGACTTACACAAGAACCTGGAGAAAGTCCACATACCTTTGTCAAAAGGTTTCAAGTTCAGGCAAGTCTTATTCCTCTTCATGCTCCAATACTACCAATGTTCAAATATGCTACTTTGACCCAGGGACTTCTCCCCATGAACAATTTAGCAATTACCAAGAGTTATGAATGGATAACTTCACCTCAGAAATATTATACCCAATGGTTGGATCCAGCGCATCTCAATGTTGATCATTCTATCAAAAGGTTTATTGCTGAAGACCTGGCTAAACACGACAGACAGTATGTTGGATACTCTCCTCTACACGAGTGTCCTTATGTGCCACAACCATGGAATCAGCGCAAGATATTCAAGGCACGAATTACAAAGCCGAACAAATTCAAGGAGGGAAATTTGGTTCTCAAGGCAACTAAACGAGATCTCCATTCTGCAAGGAGCTCCAATTGGAAGGACCGTTTATGGTTGCTAAGTCCATAACTGGAGGATACTACAAGTTGATCAACACAGATGGCAGAACCCTGCCAGTAATTCATGAGAATTGGCTTAAGGCATTTGTCTGAAATTATTAGACATTTGAGGTACTAGGCATTTGAGCACTCATCACGTCTTGATTTGGCATTTAGAATTTTCTTTCGTTGTATTTCAGTTCCTCCAAAACGTTTGCAATACTTGCAATCAATATTTGAATTCAGCAATTTATCAAAAATTCAGTTCACTTTACTTAAAATAAAATCTCGATCAAAGTCAAAAGAAAATCCTCAGTCATAGACTCAACACCTATCAAAAATCAAAACCCAAATAAATCTCATATCTCTCACAAAAGTTCATAAATTCATGGGATTATGGAAAGGAAACTAAAGAAAACCATCGAAGAAAGATTTCTGCTCCTCTGCCTCCTCCAAGACTTTCAGAGCCTCCTTTTCCTCCTCCAGCTTCTTGGTTAGATCAGAAACTTCATTCATCTTCTTCAACACGGCATCACTGGTAGGGAAGGGAACATCGCCCTTTACTGCTTTCCTGATAACTTCAAGTCTTTGACGGAGCCACTTAAGATTGAAGCCAAGATCTTCAACATTCTTCAAGTTGTATTCCCAATCAAAGAGTACATCATGAGTAACATCATTTCTGGCAGTAATACGGATATCATCTATGACATGCAAGATAGCCTCCACTTGTTTCGTCAAAAAATAAATGCGTTCTGGATCCCGAGTGACAACAATGTGTCCATACATTTCCCACAGTTCCTTGTACATAGCGGCATATCCGATAGGAACGCTAAATCCTCCAACAATCTGGTGATACGGGAGTAACTCACCAAATTGAGGATCAAAGGAAATCCCTGCAGTCGGATACTCATGCACTATCATCTGGTTCTCAACTACTGGAGCAGCATCGGTGATCATAGAGACAATTTCAGAAGAAGTATCTTCCGCTATTTCAGGTTAGGGTTCCACCGTCTGAGGCACAATTAGAGTTTCTTCTACCTCCACGGCATCAACGACCAACGCTTCATCATCTTGAGGAACAGATGTAGATGTCTTGTCACCGAAAACTCCTGGATTGCCCAAACCATCATTACTGGATTCATAATTCCCAACTTCGTTACTCGGCACCTAATGCGAAGATTACATGGGATTAGAACGATTCAAGGATGGAAATCCAATACGATTATAAAATTAAGAAATTAAGTGAACTAACATCATCTAATTTCCTTAAACGTGCTCAAAACTTCATGGCAATTGGGCGAACGATCTAGGATCTGTGGTCAAAACATCGGGCAACATGCAATCTGAAAAAGTTCTGAAAGTCTCCTGGAAGTTTACTATTTCGTCTTTTTCAGGCCCTAAACGTGCTCAAAACTTAAAAAGCTTCTGTTGTAAAGCTTGGAAATTTCCTGGGCTTGAGGATACATATGCAGATATTGAAAATCCGACTCCAGATGAAGATTTTACGGCGTTTTTAGTAAAAAAACTGGGTTCTGAATTTTCTGACGACGAAGTTCGACCAAGTTTTTCATATATACACATAGATTCTCATTCATTCATTCACAAATCAGAAATTTTATACTTCTATGAAGAGGGTACAAGGTATATACTTACTTTGGAGGTCTCTGAAGTACTCGAGGAATTATGATCGTCCGTATTAACGACAAGGGGTTCATTACTTCTATTTGGATCTGAATCCTTGGAAGCGCCTTCATCTATATTCTCAGAGGAAGGTCGAACATCAGCACTTTCCGCCTCCATGATGACATCCTCCTGGACATATTATCAAGTAATTAGCATCTTCACATGAAACTTTTATGTCCGATGGTAAAGGAAATTACTCACAGCGACTTCTTCTTCAACGCTCAAATCAGAAGTCGTCTGCACAGCAGCAGAGAATCGAAGACCGTCAATACTAGACGGAGCAAAGTCCTGTAACCAAATAAAAAATATCGATTTTGAGATCCTGATAATGTGGATGGACGAAGTCACAGCGAAAAATATCAACAACTCACCAAAAAGGCGACTGGGGACTATATGGTGTTGGGCAACAACTTGCAATTCTTGCTCCTGCCTTCTCCACCGTGGGAAATTTTCTCCGCTTCTGAGCAATTCACTTCAATTCGAGGTCTCACAGCACGACCCTCCTGCAAAATAAATTGATGTAGTAATTAAAGACGATTATACGAGTTGTATGAGGAATATGCAAAATAATACATACTGATGAACCTCCTGGAGATGTCTCTCGTTTGTCACCACCAAAAATATTCCTGAGTCTGGGACGAGAGGCAATCATCTCAGAAAAAGGGGGATCCTTCACTAAAGGTTGGGAGGCCGTCACATAATTATTAAGACGCTCAAGCTGCTGATCCCAGAATTCCATATAACCTGGAGTCACGTACGTGGTTCGATCAATACAAGGGAACCAATAGGAGCTCCCTTCATCACGTGTGTGATCTAAACAAGTCTTAAGTTGTTCCACTGATGGTCTTCTCCTTCTGAAGGTTGGAACACATTGGTCCATACCCATCTGACGGGCGAATATGTCTGATATTATGTGACCGGGAGTACAACTCAGCATGAAAGATCTTTCGCCATCACTCAAATCAGCGCCGGATTTCAAATACTTACTTTCTCCAGCATTGAAAGTCTTCAATTGAGAAACGTGAGGAGGAACCACCACCCAAGGACGGAAGTTAAACTCAGACTCGTCATCTAATACGTCGATGAAGCGTGTCTTGGACTGAATTTGCTTCGTAGACCAGCGCATAATCCTAGCGTTGTCTTTCTCATGGAAGATACGTCGAGCATCAGCATATTTCAGACTTTGTAAGACACTACGGGGAATGGGTGCATAGTTTCCGAAACGCTCCCACATCAGAGCTTGGAGAAACATCGTGTTGGCGTAGCATTCAATCTTCATGAATCCGTTCGAAACACTAGAGTCTACGACTAAAGAGTCCAGGTTAGAATATAAAGAGCCCAAGAATAAGCTACCTAGCGGAAGTTGTTCACCTTGAGCCAGCTTAATAGCGAAAGGAATTAAAAACGGCTTCAACAAGGTACCAGCATCTTCAAACACATCCCTAGACAGCCATAAGCACAAGAAAGCAGCAATAGACAACATACCGTCGGGTTCATCAAGAGGGACGTCTCGTGGACACCAATGTGTCAACCAATGAGTGTAACAACCTTTACCAAAAACCTTGTTGATTCTCTCCATCTCAGATGTTAAAGTTTCGGAAACTTCTTTCTCTTCCATTGTCCAAAGTTCTTCAGGAAAGTTACCTGTAATTGGAAGATGCAATAAAGAAACTATATCTTCCAAGGTAACAGTGAACTCTCCACGGCTGCATATAAACGTGTGAGTTGGGATGCACCAGCGAGCAAGAAGAGATACAATACCTCGTGCGTCATGAAAGATATACAAATCTCCATATGTTTGAACGGCCTTGGTAATTTGTGCTCTATCCAGCATAGCTCTAACACGAGGAAATCCTAGCATGTGTCTAGACCATCCCGAGAACTTCTCTAAGGGGCGTCGAGAAAGCTTGAATTCAATCATTGAAGCCTGGAAAAGTCCTCGTTCAAGACAGAACCGAATAGCAGCACGAGAAGTCACCAATTTCTTTTGAGTGACCGTCCTGGGATTGATCAGAAAGCGATATACCGGGGACTTGAGACGATTTTCGGGCTCCTGAACCTCAAAGAAAGCGTCATCTATGTTTGGGACATTCTTGATTCCAGGTGTTTCGTATTCCTCACCAACGGAAGTCTCATCCGTGCATGTTTCCTTTATGGAGATATCATCATCTGCACACCTTTCATCTCTGGAAGCGTCATTGGCTGGAGAACCAGACATCCTCGCAAAGCTGCTATGAAATACACACAATGTTTCAGTCATCCGCGAATCCAATAAGATGATGGAATCATGCAAATTAAAACGCCGGTGTTTACAAACGGTAAATCTTGAACTCTTACCTCTTTCAATTTCACTAACAATAGTGGTTGGAATATAAGAGTTAACACACGAAATCAATTCGTTCCTTGAAACCTGCAATAATGAACAACACTTCATTAATTCATGAAAAATGATTTTCTCATAAAATCATAGACATAATTTTCATAATGTGAACATTCACACAACTAACCTCATGAAATTTACAACAAGACACTATTTCATCGTAAATAAATTGTCTAGTTTGAAGGTTACTCAAAACCCACGTCTTGATTTTACAAAACAATAATCAATGCAATTTGTTCATATAAATTTTCAGAATTTATCTAATAAGAACAAATCCATGTGAATAAAATATGTCATCATGTTTCACATAAAATATGTCACGACTTCATAGATATAAAAAAAAAATCTATTTTCCTTCGTATTAGCGTTTTATTAAAAACGAAAGTTTATGCTAGTTTTGTGAAAGCTCGCACCTCTTGTGATAAAATACTAGTTCACATGAAAGCTCATAAACAAAGTTTTATCACTGGACATAAATTTACATACATAAAATTACATGTATCTATTTTCCTCGAATGAGCATAATTTTCTAAAACGGGGTTTATTTCGGTTTTGTGAAAGCTCACATCTATTAAGGTAAAATCTTGGTTCACATGAAAGCTCATACACTAAGTTTTATCACTGGACCTAAGTCCACATACATATAAAAAATTCCTTCTAAATCAGGGATTATTATTAGTTTTCAAAACTAACGACCGAACGAACATACGTTTAATAAATAAGGGTTTTTCCACAAAACTCACATCAACATATACCCATGTATATAATTTTAACATGATGGAAGCATGAACATCTCATGAAATCAGCAAACTTTGAAAAAAAAAATTGCACGTACCTGGTCGGCGCCGGCTGGAATTTGGCCGGAAGGCGAGCTAACGGCGCCGGCGGGTGGAAGACCGGCGAATTTTCTCCTGCTGCTCTTGCTCGGCGTGAAGATGACAGGGAGGTGAAGGTGGTGGTCGGTTGTGGGAGAAATAAAAAAAAAGAGAGAATTAATCCCTTTATATCTAATTTTATTTCCAAAACCTAATTACATAAGGATTTCCCTTTTGGGCCCGACCCTTGAATCCTAAACCAACCAAGGTTCCACCATCGAACCAGCGGTTCTACACGGTTTTATGTTCACTGGATGACGCTCTATTATGCCACAGAGGTTTCCGCTCAAACCATGGTTTGCTCATTCAGTCGAAATCCGGTAATATCTTATCTTATGACTAAGTTCAATTACTTATTTTTATTTATACCTGGAAAATCACCATTAAATGCTGACTGGGGAACATGATTGTTCCTCACTAAGCAGGGGACTTAATGTAGATGGTGAATTTTCGATAAAGGGTATAATTGTAAAACTATACTCCAGATTCGGCAACCAGATGAGTATTGAGACTCATATCTCTCATTAAAGCATGAAAGCTCATGTCATAAATCTCTGACTGAGAAGGTTGTCTCTCAGAGTACGTGTAAATGTGTAGTCTCTCAGCTGAGGACACGTCACATATCATGAATACTGATCAATTTCAGTAATTACTCCGGATCCGGCAATCGGATGAGTATCGAGACTCATGTCTCTGTGCATGAAAGCTCATGCCACCTCTGATGGAGAAAGTCTCTCAGAGAAGATGAAGATGTGCAGTCTCTCAGCTGAGGCCACGACACATCTCATACTGTATAAAATAGAAAGATTGGGCGGATCCTAGACAACATGTCTGCTAGTATAGAGCGACAACGTCTTCGGGATGTAACCAGATTTTCCCCGACTATGCAAGAGGAATATGACACTCCAGCAAGTTCATATTTCTCAACCCTCAGATAATTAATGCTCCAAGACAGGAAGCCCTTCTAGTACAGAGCCAGCAATTAATTTTCTTAAATCATCTGAATGTCCAACAATATTCTACGAGCCATCGTCTGAATATCCAGCAATATTCTACGAGTCGTCAATTAATCGCCTGAATATTCAGCAATATTCTACGATTCCTTGTTATATTTCGTTACTTCAATCTGTGGTTCTTCCCAGCAGAATTCCACAGGTTAGTAATAAATATTCAACGAAACAGGCATCTGGGTATCGAATAAGCCCTGACAAAATGGTGCAAGTGTAATTAGCAGATAATACACAGACCAGCATTTTGAATGAGCAAACGAACATTTCAGAAAATACGAATGAACGAGGAACCTATGCAAAATAGGAAGGAAAAATAGTAAAAATATTAGCAGAGGCGCCAAGGGACTGGGCTCACCAACCGGCCGGTCATGCCGTGACCAGTCCCACGCCCAATTTTATATTTTTTTTATCATATTTTACTAATTTTCCCTAAAATCATGAAAATTACCTAATTTCATGTATTTTTATCTAAATCACATGATTTTATCAAAAAATAATAAAATTAGGGAAAGGTGTCGCGGGACCGCCGGCCGGCCGGTCATGCCTTGGCCATGGCCGGTCCCACACCTCACGTCCCATTATTTTATTATTTCCTCTTAAATTATGAAAATTCCCTTGATTTCATGAATTTTCCCTAAAATCACCTACTTTCATGTATTTTTCTCTAAAATCACATGATTTCATCAAAAAAATAATAAAATTAGGGAAAGGTGTCGCGGGACCACCGGCCGGCCAGTCATGACTTGGCCGTGGCCGGTCCCACACCTCACGCCCCATTATTTTATTATTTCCTCTTAAATTATGAAAATTCCCTTGATTTCATGAATTTTCCCTAAAATCACCTAATTTCATGTATTTTTCTCTAAAATCACATGATTTCATCAAAAAATAATAAAATCAGGGAAAGGTGTCGTGGGACCGAGCACCAGCCGCCCGTGCCTGGGCCGTAGCCGATCCCACACCTCACGCCCCATTATTTTATTATTTCCTCTTAAATTATGAAAATTCCCTTGATTTCATGAATTTTCCCTAAAATTACCTAATTTCATGTATTTTCTCTAAAGTTATAGAAAATATTAAAAAATTAGGGAAAAACTTGTGGGACCGGGCCCTAGCCAGTCCCACATGCCTATTATTTTATTATTATTTGGTGTTTTGTTTCCTGATTTCATGAAAGCTCCCTGATTTCAACAAAATATCTTAGTTTTCAACAAATCCTTTTGATTTTATGAAAGTTAGCTAAAATCATCAAAAATTACATAATATTGGGAAGAGTGGCTTGGGACCCGCGCTCCTGGCCGACCGACCATGCCTTAGCCATGCCGGTCCCACACTCTCATTCCTTATTTTATTATTATTTTATCTCTCATGAGAGTTCCCTAATTTCACCAAACTCTCCAGTTTCATGAAATTTCCATCAAATCAGAGAAAACACATAAAATCACATAAAACTAGGATAAACATGTGGGACCGCGTATGTCAGCCGGCCGACCATGCCCTAGCTGTGCCAGTCCCACACCTTGAAATCCCATGTTTTATTTATTATTTACATCATCTCATGTATTTTTGCCGGTTTCAGCAAAACCATGGATTTTGCATATTTTCTCCAAATGTTGCTCAAACGTGCATCAGAAAATATCAAAATTCTCAGGACTGAAGCACGGACACTGTGGTGACACGGGCACATCCCCTTGACCGACCAAGGGTGACCCTGAGGCTTGCAAACAGCTGGTCCCGCATGTTTTAATGATTCTAACCTAATTTGCTCAGTTGTTCATATTAGGTTCGAACTCTTTCCAAACAATTGGAAGTTCGCTCAAGCGACCATCTACTGGTCCCACGACTATCAAGAGCCGGTCTCATGACCTCTTGGTCGGCCCCTCATATTTTCTACATCAGGTTTCATGATTTGTTGCTCACACGAGCATTATTTCAGTAAATGATTAAACCAACATTTAATCATTCTTTCACCAACTGGTCCTCAAGAGACTTTGGTATTTTTTGCTCATTCGAGCATCTGGGCGTTATATGGTGAACCTGTTATCCCATATAGCCGGTCCCGTGTTGATTTACAATAAATCATCATTTCGGTAAAATTAGGGTTTTGAATCCAGAGCTCTGCAGAAACGTGATTTTGCACAGATATTCGAACACTCTGGTAATTTTATGTTGATTCCATGATTGATATTCATATTTATTTTGCTCGACCTAGCAGTTAGTGACTTAAATTAATATTTTATTTGGTCTAGCTACCAATAATTCATCAAAAGAACAATATTTGCTCGAACTAGCAATATTCGCTCGAACCGGCAATATTCGCTCAGACTAGCAATATTTTCTCAAATCAAAGAATATTGGTTCAACTACCAATATTCAACAATTTAGAAACACAGTTTTGCTCATCTTAGGTTATAATGATACCTCGTCTCAGCAGACATATTAAATTCATGAGTTTCGAAACATTTGCTAATCATGTTCAACTCAGCAATACATGGACTCATCGTCCCATAAAGTCAGCAACTGACTCCACAATCACGAGATTTGAATCGTGTCACATGGGGGGATACTAACTAGGGTTTTGGTCTGGCGGTTTGCGGCACGTGTGTTCACCCACGATGAGAATGTGAGCAAGTCGTGCAATCAGTTGGAAGAGTCAGCAAAGTAGTAGGTGGAAAGTTAACCAAGTCTCCGCACGATGAGTAATTGGTTTTAACACGATTTCCCCATTTCCCATTCTCTGATTCCAGCAACTTTCACACTTCATGGGATCATGGTATTTTCAACTACGGCATTATAAAATATCTCTGAATCCTGATTGAAAAGACAGAGGTTTTTCGAAAAATCGAACAACATTCGCCAAAACGAGCAATTTCTCATCAAAGTTCATACAGACAATCTTTCGTCTACACGAACTCACAGAAATTACTCTCAATTGAGCAAAATTCAATCATTCAGAGCATTTTCACGTTGAATTCATAACACACCTACAATCTCAGATCACCATTGATCTCACGCATTTCTCAGCTTCCCTCATACAGATCAACACCGAATTGACTCTGGAACGGCCATTGTTCTTGGTTTAGGCCGGGGTCTTACAGATTGATCTCTCGAACTTAAAGCACTCCCTTCTTGCAGTGCATCTGTGTGAGGTTCAGCATTTCGTTCGGTTCAAGGAGTCTCCACACGGTCGACTCTTCAATTCTGTAAAAACCAGCAAATCGTTTTTTCCCCACTCACAAGTATGATTTCATACTCAAAAAAAAATACATTTATATATTGAGGAATGCAATCTTTGCAAACCGTGGCTAAAATGTTTATGAACTGATTCTTTTGAATCAATCCGATTTTGCTTCAATTGTGTCTTGTATACTTCTATGAGAATATAAACAATTGAATAACTCTATGAGTAACACAATTAGATTCATTTGATTATCAATTGATCTAGAATTTTTAATATGAACATGGTTAAGGGAAAAGTGTTCATGTGGCTAACTTCGGTTAACTGTAATTGAACCAACTCAATATACACGTTTAGGTACGGTTACCCATATCTAAATGAAAGTATATTTGATTTGCGTATAACAAGCTAAGACCATCTAACAGTGGAAAGATATTAGCTTGAATCTTAAATCAGGTTTCATCTAACGGTGATTATTGGTTGCTTTGTTCCAAAGTTATCAAACCCTGATATGAAGACTATATAAGGGAGAACTCTAGCAACTGGGAAACCTAATTCCCACACCTCATGTGTGATACTAGTTGCAACTAGGGTCGATTCTCCTTTAACCTAGGTTTTTCGTAAAACCACTATAGGTTAATGACTTAAAGACTTCATTGGGATTCTGAAGCCAGACCCAACTATTTTCTCTGTAGTTTTGTATTCTGATCTTACTTTGTTCTACCGCATTGAATATTATCTTCTCTAAGATTTTCTCGAGATTTATCTCCGATAGGTAAGATATAAAAAGTAATCACAAAGCTCTTCGTCTCATTCTTTGTGATTCCACAATAACTTGTTCTACTACCATATAGTTAAGTTATTGTGAGGTAATTGATTCTACTAGGCTGTTTTTCGGGAATATAAGACCGGTGTATCAATTGGTTCCTGTTCACCTTGATTTATCAAAAGACAGAACAAAAACTTCGTAGGTATTTCTGAGGGAGACAGATTTATCTATTCAATAGACTTTTCTGCATGAGACAGATTTGTTTATCATGTCTCTGACTTTGGGCCGTATCAACTCTTAGTTGTGGGTGAGATCAGATAAGGGAATCAAGTGCGTAGAGTCCTGCTTGGATTCAGAGGCGTAAAGAACGCGACTGTACCTTAATAAGTATGAGATTGGTTAGGGATCAACTACATTCTAGTCTGAAGTTAACTTTGAAAAGACGAGGGTACCCAAATACACCACAATCTTTAATTTATCCACATATAAGTCTTCTTACTTAAAGTGATTGTCTATGGACAAAGTCAAGACAATACTACAAATCGTTATTCATACTTTGTGTGATCGTCTATGGATACGAGATCGAGACAATACGACTACCAATGTGTGATTACTTGATAATAGGTTTGCACTTAACCAACTCTATAGGATCACTATCAAGTAGAGCGGAGTTAACATTTGTGTATTTTACTTTTAATTATAATAAACAATTATAATTGCGGAAATAAAAAAGTAAAAGACACAGCAAGATTTTGTTAGCGAGGTAACCGCAAATGCAGAAAAACCCCAGGACAAAGTCCAAAATTGAATACTATCAGAATTAAGCCGCTATACTTTTTTTTTCTAAATCATGTAATTATATTAACGAAAGGGATCAAAATTACAACTTACAAAGTAAAGCCAAGAAAATTATAAAGGCCCATAGTTAACTAAAAACAGATCAAAACAATTAGACCCAATAAAGCTGTAACATACAGCAAGGCAAAACACAAAACAGAGCAGTACAGAGTTCTTGTATGATTAAGAACTGAATCTGAAGTATATGCCATCCTCCTCGTCCAGCTGATTCAAGAAGCTTGGTTTGTCTTCATAGTATATGATTGTTCCTCTTGCAAGAAGCACTCCCTTGTTGGCCATTGTATCAGCAGAAAATTTTATTTCTCTATAAGAGTGAATGAAAGATACCTCTGAAAGATGTTTTCTAATGTTCTTCCATCTATTTTCAACAATCTATGGTATTTTATCATTACTTAAAGCTAGTAAGACTACTTTTGAATCAATCCTGAATCATACCTTTTCATATTTTGCTGCACAACCCATTCACCAGCAACTATCAATGCCATAACTTCTTCCAGATAATTTGTTGCTATCCCCAAACCACCAGAGGATGCTCCCAAGCATTTACCATGTTCATTCCTTGCCGCAAAACCTAGACCTGCAATTCCAGGGTTACTTTTGAAGCACCATCATAACATATCATAACTTGCCCTCTTCCAGGTAATTTGAAGAAGCATTGTTTAACCACTGTCATCTTTGTAGCAATACCTGTGATTTTAAAATGAAGTAAGATTTGTAGATCATAAGTATTACCCCATTTTGGCCCTTTCATTCTTAATCCACAATCTTTTGTGTAAGATAAAATGCTCTGTTTGAATCTTTCAAAGTTAGGCTCTTCATTCTCATAGATCTTCCTGTTTCTAGAATGCCAAAGATCCACCATCACCTTGAAGGCACAGTTGTACCAAACCTCTTAAATTGCCTTAATTTTCTTTTTAGAAAAGCTCAGAACTTCTTCAAAAGATGAGGGATTAAGAAAGCCATAGATTCCCCCCATTCAATGCCATATTCTTGTGCTAAAAGAACATTCCCATAATATATGATTCATTGTGTCTTGTGCATTTCCACACAAGTAACACTTTGAAACAATTTGAAAACCCTTCTTCCTTACTGCTTCCTCAGTGGCACAAGTTCCTCTCGAAATCTTCCATAAGTTAGCATAAGTATATGGGTGAACACTGGGATCCCATACAAGCTTTGTCCAAGGCAAGACATGATATTTGTTCCTTATTTGTTGAGCTGCACTTGCCACAGAAAACTTTCCATTTAAGTCCTTCTCCCATATCAATTTGTCATGACCTCCACCTATAGCTGGAACTTCATTTCTCTCAAAAAAATTATACAAATGAATTGGAATTTGCCATACACCCTCCACAATCAAATCAGCAACAGTTAAGTTTATGTTCATCTAAAAATATTGATTATCTGCATGTCTCTCAATAAGAGCATAATATTTAATCCATTTATCATGCCACACAAGAATTGATTTTCCATCACCCACAATCCATATTTTGTTTTCATTTATCTCAGGTATTACCC
The DNA here is from genome assembly GCF_003573695.1 of Papaver somniferum. Taxonomy (NCBI): domain Eukaryota; kingdom Viridiplantae; phylum Streptophyta; class Magnoliopsida; order Ranunculales; family Papaveraceae; genus Papaver; species Papaver somniferum. The sequence goes on along the minus strand of NC_039364.1, from coordinate 71,263,756 downwards.
ACTTAATTCCAGGCCGAATAGATGATTGTCTATAAGTCGTAATCCAATCATTATTCTTGTTCTTGTACTTTTCTCTCATAAATTGGGTCCACTCTACATCTTCTGTTTCAATCTTCCACAGTAATTTCATTAACATTGCCTTGTTCATAACTTCCAATCTCCTTAATCCCAATCCACCTTCAATAATTGGAGCATTAACTTCATCCCATTTGACAATTATTAGTTTTTCACTGCTGGATAACCAGACCAAAGAAAGTTCCTTATGATTTTCTCACATTCCTTGATAACATATTTGGGCCACTATATACTGTCATATTATATATGGGAATGCTGCAAAGAACATGCTTTACCAATTTTAGTCTTGCTGAGAAAGAAAGTAACTTACCCATCCATCCAGCTAGCATCTTGTGCATTAATTCCACCATCCCCCAAACTTGATGAGTTTTGACTCTTCCAAGATTTAAAATGACTCCCAAGTAAGTATCATGGAAGTCTGAAAGTCCCATTTGTAGATAATCAGCTATTGCGGCTCTTCTTACATCAATAACTCCACCAACAAAGCATTTTCTTTTACTCCTATTGACAACTTGTCCAGATGAAGACTGATATTTGATTAGTAAATTCATCAAATTGTCCAGAGATCTTTTTTGACCATTGCAGAATATAAAGATATCATCTGCAAACATCAAGTGTGAAGGTTGACAATTACCTCTTGTTACCATTGCTTGAATTTTGCCTTCATGTACCAGTTTTGAGATATTTCTGCTGAGAACTTCCTCTGCAAGTATGAATAAAATTGGTGATAGAGGATCACCTTGTCTGAGTCCTCTACCAACACCAAAAAAACCATATGGACCACCATTAACAAGAACAGAGATCATTGCAGATTCAAAGATTTTTCTTATCCAATTAATGCTCACTTCAAAAAATCCAAATCTTCTAAGTACTTCAAACAAGAAAACCCAACTCAGTCAAAAGCCTGAGTTATATCCAATTTAAGACCAACATTCCCTCTTCTTCTCTTAGTACTCATTTCATTAATCATTTCTGAAGCTAAAATAATTTTATCATGTATATTCCTCCCCTTAATAAAAGCACTTTGCTGAGATGAGATCAATTTCTCAATCAAAGTACTTATTCTAGTTGTAATGATTCTTGTGAATATTTTGAAATTGAAATTAGCTAGACCAATAAGTCTAAACTGATCAGCTCTTTTTGCACCTTGAATCTTTGGGAGAAGAAATAGAAAATTGGAATTTAACCCCTTAGGAATGAATTTGTGAGACCAGCAATATTGGATTGCTTCAATTATTCTTCACCAATTATGTCCCCAGCAAACTTATAAAAGCAACCAGGGAAGCCATCTGGCCCTGGAGCACTGTTGGCATTCATACTAAAAACTGCTTCCTTGATTTCCATTGCAGTAGGAACAACATCTTATATCCTCCTGAATTGTGACACTTTGATACTCAAATTTCTTTTTAAAATGATCCACCAGAATATTTGCTACTTGAGCTTGTTCTGTAATTATATTTGTTAGAGAATAGCTTGGTCGACCTCGCATGCGTTGCTATATCAAGCATGTTTGTCAATGTTAGTGATCAAATCTATGAGTCTTGATTTCTGGTCTATTATAGCTAAGTCCCAGACTAGGATAGAAAAGTGTAGTTGAGATCAAGGACTTCATGGCGATTCATCATACAACGACGAAGGTATGTGGAGACTTGAACTTATCTATCACTCAAAAGTCTATCTATTCTATCTCCTACTTCTTATGAGACAAAAAGTTGTATGTTATATAGACTGGATCATACACATTTGACATTTCGAGCTGAGTATTCACTACTTATCTTTTTATCGAAATCGTGTGTTGGTAAAGCGTTTCGCTTTGATCAAGTTTATCTTCACCTAGTGACGAAAGTCATGAAAAGTTTCAGTTACTTTGAGAATTTCTCTGACGTGAAACAGTCTGTGAATAACGGCTGTATAACGTCCTCTGAGAATTTCTCAATGATTGGAATGAGAATTTAGATTACATAACCATGTATTCCTTAATCCGAAGTTTTCGAACTTTGTTGATTGAGAGAAAACGGAGGAATTGGGTTTGCCAAGTCCGCGAACTCAGTCCGCGAACTGACGGAAGTTCTCTTGCCGAGAATTTCTGCTGGGATTTTCCAAAAACTCGTTCGCGTGTTTAGTTCGCGAACTGGCGGAAGTCTCTTTGCCGAGATTTTCTGCTGAGCTTGGAAAACTCTGCCGGTTGCCTTAAGTCCGCGAACTTGTTTGTGAGCTTAAGTGGTTATGATCTAAAGATGTGCTCTGAACATGAAACTTAAATTACAAAGGAATGCTTTATGTAAACCGTGGCTATAAAGTTCATGAGCCGATTCAATCGAATCGAATCATCTTTGTTTCAAATGTGTCTTGTGTAGTTACATAAGATCTCATAGCAATTGAACAACTCTCTAACTAGTTCATTTGAGTCAATTGAACTAGTTATGGTGAAGAAGAACTAGGTTAATATGAATTACTCATATGGTTAACCTTTTGGGTTACTAAGTTGAACCAACATACACGTACATGTTTGGGCACGGTTTTCACAAACCCAGTAAACGTATACCCAAGTGTGTGTGACAAGCTAAGTTTTCGATCTAACGGTTGAGAAATATTAGCTTGAATCTAAATCAGGTTTTCATATAACGGTGAATATGGATTGCTTTGTAATTAACGAAAAACCCTGATTTGAAGGCTATATAAAGGATACATCTAGCATTGTGCAAAACTAATCCCCACACGTCTGTGTGATACTAGTGCGCTCGCTAGAGTCGATTCTCCTTTAACCTTTGGTTTTCTTCTCTAAAACCAGGTTAACGACTTAAAGACTTCATTGGGATTGTGAAGCCAGACCGATACTACTTTTATCGTAGTTGTATGATCTAATCTTGCATCTTCTATCGTACGAGTACAATCTATTGATTGGCTTGAGATCGTGAGAGTTGTCCGATAGGCAAGATAAAGAAGTCACAAACATCTTCTTCTCACTGTTTGTGATTCCTCGACAAACCGCTTGTGTAGTCAAGAAGGATTGTTGAGAGGTGATTGATTAATCTAGGATGTTCTTCGGGAATATAAGACCGGATTATCAATTGGGTCCTGTTCGCCTTGAGTTTATATCTTAAGACGGAACAAAAACCTAAGGTTTTTCTGTGGGAGACAGATTTATCCTTTGATAGACTTTTCTGTGTGAGACATTTTTTTATTATCAAGTCTGCGATTTTGGGTTGCTGCAACTCTTGGTTGTGGGTGAGATCAGCTAAGGGAATCAAGTGCGCAGTATCCTGCTGGGATCAGAGGCGTAGGAGTATAATTGTACCTTGAATTAGTGGGAGACTGATTGGGGTTCGACTATAGTCCAGTCCGAAGTTAGCTTGTAGTAGGATAGTGTCTGTAGCGGCTTAATACAGTGTGTATTCAATCTGGACTAGGTCCCGGGGTTTTTCTGCATTTGCGGTTTCCTCGTTAACAAAACTTCTGGTGTCTGTGTTATTTCTTTTCCGCATTATATTTTATATAATTTAAATAATACAGGTTGGGCGTTAATATCATCAATTGGAAATCCAACCTTTGGTTGTTGATTGATATTGATTGATCCTTGGACATTGGTCTTTGGTACCGTCCAAGTTATCTCTCTTTGATAAAGACTCGCAGATTTATTTGCTTGAGTAAAATCAAATCGAGAGATTGAGATATAACTCTTGAGATACTTTTATTGATTGAGTCTGACTGTCTAGTTGATTCTCTAGCAAAGTATTGGAGTTAGTCCATACAGATTGCTAAGCGAAATATTGGGTGGTGTTGTTAGACCCCCGCTTTTTCAATTGGTATCAGAGCAGGCAAACACATTAAAGACCTCAAAAGTCTGTGTTTGTAGCGATCTGACTATATGGACTATAAAGTCTCAATAGACGCTTCACCAGGTTTAAAAACAACCGCAAGAAAAGGTCTGACAAACTGGTGTCTCTTCAAAAAGGGTTGGATGAACAAATCCGGATCAACTATGGTCTTGTTGCAGAAATTGCAATTCTTAAGGATTTGATATCTGGAAATACTCCCTTTGAGAAGTTGAAAAATCTCAGTTGTTCCTCTTTCAAAAAAGTCATAAATCAGATAGTAATCAAACAGAATGTTGAGAAAACTGATATGACAAGGAACCAGTCAGACAATCTTCAAAGCATAGGCTCATGTTGTGATCCATCCGATCATATACATCAAGCTTGTATGTCCTTTCAAAAGAGTCTTAACGTTGCAAGTAATCTTTGTAAGAAAGCTAAACAACTGTATGATTCTCTAAAAGTTCATACAACACTACCAGGAAACTCTAAATCGAGAAGTACTAGTAGTATGGGTGCCTTTGCTTTAAGATCCACATCTCCCTTTCAATGGTTTCTTGATAGTGGATGCAGTCGACATATGACAGTGATCTCACTTGGTTTGTTTCGTCTGTTGACTATGAAGGAGGTCCTGTAACATTCGGAGATGGAAGTTGTTGCTACATTAGCAAAAAGGGAACGATCAAGCTACCCGGTGTTCCAGAAATCCATGATGTGGTATACGTTAAAGGTATGACTGCTAATCTTCTTTCTATTAGTCAAATTTGCGACAAGGGCCATCGAGTTTCTTCAATGCGAATGGATGTGACATTGTTGACAAATCTGGGAAAGTGATTTTTCAAGGAACTCGTGGTAAAAAACTGTTATCTTCTTGATACTCAGTTTAGCAACCGTTGCAATTTGACTAAGGTGGAATCTACACATCTTTGGCATGAGCGTTTTGGTCACATCAATTATCGCCTTCTAACTAAGATCATTAACAAAGAACTTGTTAGAGGCATTCCCAAAATCAATGCAAAGATTGAAGGTGTATGTGGTGCCTGTCAAAAGGGTAAGCAAACGAAAGTTCACCACAAATCATCTCGAGATATTCTCACTAAAGCTCCACTTGATTTAATTCATATGGACCTCTTCGGACCAATTCAACAACCCACTGTTGCCGGTAAGAAGTATGCTTTAGTTATGGTAGATGATTACACCAGATTTACTTGGGTTGCATTCCTATCCCATAAGAATGAAACCCTTAGTGAATTCAAGATTATTGTTAAAAGGATCCAGAACGAACAAGGTCGCAAACTAAAGAAAATTAGAAGCGATCGTGGCACTGAATTCAAAGACACCAAGGTATTTGAGTTCTGTGACGAACTGGGGATCATTCAACAATACTCACCACCAATTACTCCTCAAGCTAATGGAGTTGCTGAAGAAAGAATAGGAACATCCAGGAAATGGCCAGGGTAATGCTCCACAACAAAAACTTACCTTTAAGATTTTGGGGAGAAGCTGTCTTTACAGCATGTTACTTGATCAACCGTGTGTATTTACGGTCTAAAACCCTTAACACTCCTTATGAGTTATGGTATGGAAGGAAACCCAACCTACACTATCTCAGGGTGTTTGGAAGTAAGTGCTATATTCTGAAAGATCGAGAACAGAAAGGGAAATTCGACACCAAAAGTGACGAAGGTATCTTTCTTGGCTATGCTTCTGATAGTCGTGGTTTTCGAGTTTTTAATCTCAAACACAAGTCATGATGGAATCTGCTAATGTTATCATCGACGACATTAGTAATTTTCGTCAAGATAGTTCTCCTACTGAGTTGCCTCCAACTGAGACAATTGAGAAAGTCAAAGAAATTCCAGAATCAGTTGAAGTTATCCCAACTGTTACTGATCCTGACATTTCTAGTGACGAGGAGAAGAGCACTGATCAAGCCATTCCTGATGAACAAGAACGTGTCCCTCCACGACATCTTTGGGTTCAAAGGAATCATGACCCCAACAATATCATTGGGGGAAGGGATTCTACAGCCAAAACAAGGGGTCAACTTCAAAATATATGCAATTTTGGTTGTTATCTTTCGCAGGTGGAACCAAGGAATATTGATGAAGCTCTGAAAGATCCCTTTTGGGTAATGCGATGCATGAAGAGTTAAATCAATTTGAAAGACAAGATGTCTGGGAACGTGTACCTTGTCCTCCAAATGTCAATATTGTTGGTACCAAATGGATATTCAAAACAAGTCTGATGAATTTGGCACAATTGTCAGAAATAAAGCTAGACTTGTCGCTCAAGGATATTCACAGATTGAAGGAATCGATTTTGACGAAACCTTTGCACCTGTGGCACGTCTTGAGTCCATTCGACTTTTATTGGCCCATGCCTGCTTTCTCAAGATTAAGTTGTTTCAGATGGACATAAAATCAGCGTTCCTGAATGGAATTTTAAAAGAGGAAGTCTATGTCAACCTAAGGGTTCGAAAACCCTGATTTCCCAGATCATGTGCTAAGCTCAAAAAGGCGTTATATGGATTGAAGCAAGCACCAAGAGCCTGGTTTGAGAAACTTACCTCTCTTATTAGAAAAGGTTTTCAAGAGGAGGAGCTGATAAAACATTGTTTACCAAATGGAGTGGGAAAGATGTGTCATTGCTCAAATCTATGTAGATGATATCATCTATGGATCAACTTCTGAAAAATTCGCAAAATTTCAAGTCTCTCTTGCTAAAGAATTTGAAATGAGCAATGTTGGTGAATTAAATTCTTCTTAGGATTACAGATTCAACAACATAAGGAGGGTATTTACTTATCCCAAGAGAAGTACGCACGTAATCTTGTGTCAAGATTTGGTCTGGATAAGTCATCTCCTAAGTTGACTCCTATGCCTACTACTGGTAAATTGCACAAGGATGAGAAAGGAGCAAAATTGGATCAAAAATTATATCGATCCATTATAGGTAGCCTTTTGTATCTTACATCTACTAGAACTGACATTTCTTTCAGTGTTGGTTGTGGTGCCAGGTTTCAGGCGGATCCAAAAGAATCTCATCTTGCAGCTGCAAAGAGAATCATACGATATATAAATCACACTGTTGGGTATGGTCTCTCGTACACTTTTGATACTAATGATGACCTTTCTGCTTATTCTGATGTTGATTGGGCAGGATGTGTAGAAGACAGAAAAAGTACATCAGGGGGCTTCTACTATGTAGGTCTCAATCTTGTAGTATGGCATAGCAAGAAGCAAAACTCTCAATCCCTGTCCACATGTGAAGCAGAATATATTGTTGCCGGATCATGTTGTACTCAACTCTTATGGATGAAACGGATGCTTGCTGATTATGGAATTGATACTGGAATAATGGAGATCTTTTGTGATAACTCCAGTGCGATTCGAATTACTGAGAATCCTGTTGAGCACTCAAGAACAAAGCACATTGACATAAGGTACCATTTTATTCGTGATCTTTATGAAAATGGTATCATCAGTATGGAGTTTGTTCCTTCCGAACAACAATTGGCTGATATTATCACCAAACCCTTAGACACTGCAACTTTTCAACACTTGCGGTAGTCTATTGGTGTTGTTTTGGTTCATTAAAACGTTTCATTGACTCTTGCCCCTATGATTATCCTTATCTTTTGGGAAATTGAGTCTGAAACTCCAATAGGTACTTTCCAGTCCAGATTCTGTAGGATTGTCGTTATTGTCTTTTTAGTATCTTTTTAGTGCTTTAAAATCGTTCTTTTCTTTCGAAATTAATGTCGCTCTTGTTGTTCTTCCGGAAATGACATAAAATGGGGGAGAGTTCTTTTGAACTTGTGCTTAATGGTAATATCTTGCGGGGTGTGCGGCTGTGGAATTTTATAGGGGTTATCTTGTATCTTAAAACTCCTTGATGAATGCATTTAGCTTTGGCTTTATGATTGCATCTAAATTAAGATGGTATGTATTTTTTCTTTTAGTCTATGAAATATCTTCTGTGGAAATTTCATTATGATCCCGTTCTTTTATCTTTTCCAATTTTATTGACAAAAAGGAGGAGAAATAATGTAGTTCACACTACAAATACATATGGTTTTCGGATCATTGTGTAAGCGGGAGTGGTTTCCATGATCGAGATGGAGTATTGACTAAGGGGGAGTGATACATATCACCATAGTATTGTTGTTAAAGTCATGATGCAATTGGACTTTGATGTTACATAATGATACTATGACACTGTATAATAATGATCGAGAATATCGATTTCTCTCATTGTTATAGCTAGGATCTTCAACAACGGTGGTGCTAAACTTACAACCTTTGGGATCATTGGAGTACTTGGAAGGACGAAGATTTCAAGGAACGTTGAAGATTAGACTATGGAATATGAGCCACTAAAGTTTATCTTTTTTGTATTCCATATGTATTAATAGTTTTGTCACTAAAATTGACAAAGGGGGAGATTGTTAGAGCATAGCTCGGTCGACCTCGCATGCGTTGCTATATCAAGCATGTTTGTCAATGTTAGTGATCAAAACTATGAGTCTTGATTTCTAGTCTATTATATCTAAGTCTCGGACTAGGATAAAAAAGTGTAGTTGAGCTCAAGGACTTCATGGGGATTTATCATATAACGACGAAGATCTACTCAAGGAACCGTGGAACTTCATCAACAAAAAGGTATGTGGAGACTTGAACTTATCTATCACTCAAAAGTATATCTATTCTATCTCCTACTTCTTATGAGACAAAAAGTCGTATGCTATATAGACTGGATCATACACATTTGACATTTCGAGATGAGTATTCACTACTTATCTTTTTCTCGAAATCGTGTATTGGTAAAGCGTTTCGCTTTGATCAAGTTTATCTTCACCTAGTGACAAAAGTCATGAAAAGTTTCAATTACTTTGAGAATTGCTCTGACGTGAAACGGTCTGTGAATAACGGCTATATAACGTCCTCTGAGAGTGTCTCAATGATTGGAATGAGAGTTTAGATTACATAACCATGTATTCCTTAATCCGAAGTTTTCGAACTTTGTTGATTGAGAGAAACCGGAGGAATTGGGTTTGCCAAGTCCGCGAACTCAGTTTGCGAACTCAGTTCACGAACTGACGGAAGTTCTCTTGCCGAGAATTTCTGCTGGGATTTTCCAAAAACTCGTTTGCGTGCTTAGTCCGCGAACTGGCGGAAGTCTTTTGCCGAGATTTTCTGCTGAGTTTGGAAAACTCTGCCGGTTGCCTTAAGTCCGTGAAATTGTTTGTGAGCTTAAGTGGTTATGATCTAAATATGTTCTCTGAACATGAAACTTAAATTACTAAGGAATGCTTTATGCAAACCGTTGCTATAAAGTTCATGAGCCGATTCAATCGAATCGAATCATCTTTGTTTCAATTGTATCTTGTGTAGTTACATAAGATCTCATAGAAATTGAACAACTCTCTAACTAGTTCATTTGAGTCAATTGAACTAGTTCTGGTGAAGAAGAACTAGGTTAATATGAATTGCTCATATGGCTAACCTTTTGGTTTACTATGTTGAACCAACATACACGTACACGTTTGGGCACGGTTTTCACAAACCCAGTAAGCATCTACTCAAGTGTGTGTGACGAGCTAAGTTTTCGATCTAACGGTTGAGAAATATTAGCTTGAATCTAAATCAGGTTTTCATCTAATGGTGAATATGGATTGCTTTGTAACTAAGGAAAAACCCTGATTTGAAGGTTATATAAAGGAGATATCTAGCATTGTGCAAAACTAATCCCCACACGTCTGTGTGATACTAGTGCGCTCGCTAGAGTTGATTCTCCTTTAACCTTTGGTTTTCTTCTCTAAAACCAGGTTAACGACTTAAAGACTTCATTATGATTGTGAAGCCAGACCGATATTACTTTTATCGTAGTTGTGTGATCTGATCTTGCATCTTCTATCGTACGAGTACAATCTATTAATTGACTTGAGATCGTGAGAGTTCTCCGATAGGCAAGATAAATAAGTCACAAACATCTTCGTCTCATTGTTTGTGATTCCTCGACAAACCGCTTGTGTAGTCAAGAAGGATTGTCGAGAGGTGATTGATTAATCTAGGATGTTCTTCGGGAATATAAGACCGGATTATCAATTGGTTCCTGTTCACCTTGATTTTATATCTTAAGACGGAACAAAAACCTAGGGTTTTTTCTGTGGGAGACAGATTTATCCTTTGATATACTTTTCTGTGTGAGACAGATTTGTTTATTATCAAGTCTGCGATTTTGGGTTGCAGCAACTCTTGGTTGTGAGTGAGATCAGCTAAGGGAATCAAGTGCGCAGTATCCTGCTGGGATCATAGGCGTAGGAGTACAACTGTACCTTGAATTAGTGGGAGACTGATTGGGGTTGTAGGGTCAGAATATCGCAACGATAGCGTTTCAGCGAAATTATCAATGACACAATACAACAACGTCGCAAAATAATTTCAGAAATGATAAAATAAATGACGTCAGCTAAGATCACGAGAAAGATATGATAATCCTGCGAAAACCCTATGTAGTTGCGAGATTCTAACGCTGTTGTATTATATAGTTGCAGGAAATCCTACACTACACCCCTCATATGATTTCATTGTTGATCAACTCATTTTTAGGTTTACACTCTTAATTTTATTGATAAATCTTTGGATGTTCTTACAAGAAAGATAAAGAAATCAAGAATGATCTCTGCTCTGGACTTTGTCTCTCCTATTTACTTGTTTCTTACTCAAAAAAGATCTCCCCCCCTTCCTTACAACTCGAACGACTATTTATAAGAAAATACATAGTGGATGACAGCTAATCTGTCCTTTATTTTCGGATATGATTTGCGATATTGTCGCAACCTTACAATTGTTAATTTCGCAAACTCTCTAATCTTCGCAAGATTATCACATCTTTCTCGTGATTTAGATGACGTCATTTATTCTATCATTTCTGAAACTGTTCTGCGACGCTGTTATGCTGTGTCATTGATAATTTCGCTGAAACATTATCATTGCGAGATTCTGATCCTACATCTTGCCGCTTCTCATATCTTCTCTGCAAAGTAGAGAATGATGTGAGAAATGCCGCAGCTGTTCATCTTTTCATATTCCACATTTATCACACGTACTCTCTCTTCCATTTATTTCTTGACACGTCTTCTGTAACCGCTGCTGTTCAACCGCTCACGTCTCTTCGTCTTAATGGTGTTTATTTCTTCGAGTAAAAAATCTCCTTTATATACTCTTCTTACCCCCTTTTTCCACTTTTCTTTTTACCTTCTCTTCTATTTTTATTCTCTCATCTCTGCAACTCTGTTATTCTTCTGCAAATTCTGCTGCTATAATTTGTTCTTCCTTCAATCTTTTTACTTCTATACATTCCCATACTCTATATTCAAACATGGATCCAAGTGGTCATAGATATGAGAAAAATTTACAAGATGTCCAAAAAGATCTTGTTGATAAAGGTTTCACACTCTCCACCATTCCTGGTGAGATGCCAAATCAATTCTTTCTGTCAAGCTTTTCTCTGATCAATATTGTGATGATCAATCAATCATAATTTCACTAGGTCAGATTCTCGCAGGTCTCCCTATTCCTCTTTATAACCCAGATCTTTCTTTATTTTATGAAATTCTCGCTCATTCGGGATTTTCGCGAGCCGTCTTCCAACTGAGTGGGGACTGCATCCGTCTGATGGTAGAGTTCGCTAATCGTGGTGCTGGTAGAGGATCTCTTTACTCCAAAGAACTTAGGGATCCAAAGTTCGCAAACTTAGAGATAGTTGCTGAGAAGTATACAATGGCGAATTTCTTTGATAACTTCGAACTTATCTCCATGAAGAAAGAGAATACTCGCTGGGGTATTCGCTTAAAAAGGAAAGATAACATTGATGAAGCCAAAATTCTTATGCAAGATATTGATTGGCATTCTGGTAAAAACACAACTCCTCGCCAATCCAAAGATGATAAATGGTGTGTTTTTCCTTTAATGTTAAAGGGACCCTACATTGCTGGGTCAAATGTTCTTCCTGCGAATCTCGCTGCATATCAACCTTGGGTTTTCTCTTGGCTCGAGAAGGAGAAATAGGTATGTTCTCCCCTTTAACTCATTTTATATTTCTTTATTGATTTTTACTATTCTGTTCGCTAACTCTTGCGACATTCCGCAGATCCAAAAACTGAAGGATAGTTATAACAGGACTGGGAAATCTAGTACTCTGTTAGCTCTTCGCTCATACACAGATGAGGTAAGAAATTTTCTCTTAAGATTTTAAATAGTACTGTTACTTCCATGCTTCCATTTCTTATTTCTATATGTGTGTGAAGATTATTGCTGAAGTAGAAGAATCTGCTGATGCTGCGAAGATTGGTGATAAAGGTAAAGGTGCTCTTCGTAGGGAAAAATCAACTGGTCCTCCTCCAAAGAAAAGGAAAGTTCGTTCTTCTTCTCCTTCAAATGTTCCTCCTAACGAAAATTCTGAAAGTGACAAGGGTGATGAGGATAACGATGATCTTGTTGCAACTGAAGATTCTCCACCCGAATCGTCTATGGCTAAGCTTTCTGGCCTCTTTTCTGATTCTCTACAAGGAATGGGAGATAACCAATTCGCGAATACTTGCAAAGCTCTCGCTACCCTTTGCGATGTCCCTTTACTAGATGGTGATAGCTCTCTTCGTGGAGTTTCTAGATCATTGACTCCCGACTTCTTGCATTCTCTCAATAGTCTGGTATACTTTTATCCTTTTACTTCTTCATGTTATGACTCAAAATTTCTTTCTACATTAATATTTTTTATATATTTTCGCAGGCTGGAAAAGCTTCTTTTGTTGTTGCCTCAGATCTAGAGTAAAAGAAGCGAAAATCTTGAAAAGAAGAATCTTCAATTTCGCAAAAAGAATGAAGAATTGGAAGCTGAAGTTAAAGTTCTTCGCGAGAAGAATAGACAATTGGAAATTGATTCTTCCTCATATAAGAACAAAATTTCTAGTCTTCAGCAAGCTAATAATCAGCTTTACGGTATGTTACTTTTCTCTTGTCTATTTATTCATCCATCCTGTTGTTTTATCTTATTTACATGATCCTTTTTGTAGACATTTATGGTCTTTCTGATGAAGCTACCCTTCTTCGCTCATTTCCTAATGCCTTGGACAATGATACCCTTCTTGAACGTCTTAACAATTCCTTAAATAGCTTCTCAAATGATAGAGTTTCATCTCTTTATCTAAATGAACTTAGATCTAAATTTCGCCTCTTAGAAATTGATCATAGATCTAGTTTAGGCTTAGCCAACAGATTTAAGCGTCTCCTTATTGATTCCAAAGAGAAAACCAATGAGTTCAGAACCAAAATTAGCGGTCTCATAGATGATAAAGATCGTATCTCTGATCAAGGTTCCAAGGCTTTGGCGAAATTCCAAGAGGCTCTCCTTGAAGTTCAACTTGAGCGAGATGAAGCTAACCGCAAGAATATTGAACTCTGCGAAAGGGAAAAACAAATTCGTTCTCGTCTTCTCATAAGTAGTGAGGATGAATTTATTTGGGTTGCGAAAATTTTAGATGATGCTAGAAAAGATTTAGGCGTAAATGTTAGTCTCTAAGCTGAACATACAACCTTGATTAAAGATATGAATTCTGACAGAGAAGGTTGCTAATTGCTCTTCTTTACTAATCTTTTGCTTCTTATGAACTTTCATCAAGTTAATAATTGATTATCTTTTGTTCGCAGATTCTGAAAGTAAATATCGTGAAAAGATTGAAGAACTTGAAGCTGAAAAGGATGAACTCGCAAAGAATCTTTCTTCTCGCAACGACAAGTATTCTAGATTAAAGAATCAAATCAAGATCACTGTTGCAAATTTTAAGAATGATGCTATGCATTTTCGCAATCAAACCATCCAAATGGTTTGTGATGATCATAATATCCCACATTCTGAATATCCTTGTCTTTTAGAAGAAATCCCACAGAATACTCCCAGTTTGATTATCTCTGATAGCTAAGCTGACGATGAAGAATCTGATAGTGATGGATGCTCTGATGGTGATGAAGATTCTGATGCAAATGAAGAAGGAAACAAATCTGATGAAGATAATGAAGGATTAACCAAGAAATAGTCTTTACTTCTTTCTTTGATTCTTTGTAATACTTGTACATTTATTTCTTCTTTCTGTATATTTGTGTTTCTTTCATTTTGACCTGTATAAATTAAAACAATTCTTCTTCGCAATACAGTTAATTTAATATAATCATTAATTCTTGAATTTTTGAGTAAGTCTCTCATATGGAGACAAATAACATTTTCTAATTTCATACATTCCCATACTTGCCTCTGTTATTTGAATCCAAATGAGAGATTTCATAAAAAATTTCTTATTGTATAACTTCGCAACCTTTTGCGAAGTGAATTTTGTTTCTTTTCAAAATCTCATTCCTGTGTGGTCTTATTTTGCCTTCTTAATTAAAGGTCTTATTATGCCACCTCTTGTCATTGCGACAAAATCGCAGGACGTCCTTGCACTTTCATGCAAAAACCCATTGATCTTGCCTTAACTTTTTCTTTTGTATTATGGCCTCTTCAGGAATGTTGCGACAATATGACAGGCCTAAATATTCTTTCGAAAATGAAGCCCCATGACATTGTCGTCTTGCGACGAAATCGCAGGACGTCTTCGCACTTTCATGCGAAAACCCATTGATCTCGTCTTATCCTTTTCTTTTGTATTATTGCCTCTTCAGGATTATTGCAAAAATATGACAAGCCTTAATATCCTTGCGAATAAGAAGCCTCATGACATTTGTGTCTTAAGACACTTATCAGCTCCCTAATGGAGGGTGCCGCCCTTATCTTCCCCTGGTTGCCCCTTCAAGGAGGCGTACTTCTACCATACAAGGTTAGCTCCTCCCATCTAGTCTTAACAACAACCAGTTGTTTTTGCAGCCTCTTATCCCTTTTACCTATAGGGTTTATGGTTACGAGACTGCACCCTAAGTGGGGTTTTCTTCAGGCCGAGTGCAGTATAAGCCAAGATTTGTCAAGAATGGAAAAGTACGCTTCAAACGTCTCTGGCACTCTTGACTCAACCGTGTACCTCGGCGCCTTGATCAGATTTGCACTCCTTGGGAGAGTCCTTATTACCTTAGTCTCCCAACCCAAGTCATATGCTTAAGTTGAGAATCCAAGGTGCCTCTCCCGGATGGGCTTCATTGACCCCAAATCTCCATGACCCAGGTTCCGGTGGCGGTGTATCCTTTCCCTGAGTCATGCAATAGGTACCCCCTTATATGACGTACTTTAGGTCTTACATTTTCCTCTTGCGAAATTGTATTCGCGAACTAGGGTGTACGCCATAAAGGTTCGCCTCTTTCTCTTTTGCCATTCTTCTCTGATTATTTTCTGTAAAATTCATTATCTCTGCGAGAGTCTCGCAATATATTGTATCTGAATTTCACAATCTCAATTTTGTTGTTCAATCAAATGTACTTTTGAGAATTTTACTTATTGCGAGATTATCGCAACAACTTAATCATTCATACATTTCTTGTTTTTATTACCTTTGCCATCCTCTGCTTCTTTACTATTTTCTGCTACTGATTCCTTGGTAGTGGTATATTCATCATTTTTATTCTGAGCTAGCATTAATTTCGCAATATCTCTTCTCCTTTCCTTTCGATTGTATCCTCCATCAACCTCTCACTTCTTTGTACATCTTTGATTTTGTGTCGCCAGTTTTCCTTCTTGTTTGCTCTTCCTTCGCAAGATTCTATCTCAGTTTTGTAACATCTCTTTCCTTCGATCCAATCTCCTTTTATGATTCCTACACCATTGGGGTGAGGGAATTTGATGCATTGGTGAAAAGTTGAAGCTACACCTATAATCCCATGTAGCCAAGGTCGACCAATTAACGCATTGTAGGGCGATTCTACATCAACGACACAGAATGAGATTTCAGAAGATATTCCCTTCAATGGAGTTCGCATAGTAACCTCCCCTTTAGGCTTGTCAGCAGTACCATTAAAACCATATATCTTATATGTTGATGGTATAAGATCATGTAGATGGGGAAAAACAATTTGCTAGTTTTTAAGGAATTGAGGAGACGACCATACATAGGAAACTCCTCGAACCGAGCAAAATGTTAAACCTCGCACAGATGCACCGCTGCAAAGGGGGTGCTTTAGATTCGAGAGATCAATCTGTAGTACTCCGGCCTAAATCAAGACAATGACCGTTCCAGAGTAAATTCGGTCACAAGAGAGGATGGGTTGATCTGTAGGAGGGAAGCTGAGAAATTTGTGGAATCAATGGTAATCAAAGATTGTGGGTGTGTGAATTCCGAATACGATAAGCTCTGAGTGATTGAAATTGCTCAATTGAGAGTAGTTGCTCAATTGATGAGTTGATGATCTCGTGTTGTCGATGAGACGTGAGATTGATGATACCCGTTGATGCTGATTCAATCTGATTCAGAGACTTATTTTTTGCTGGATTGTAACACCCTGATTCCATGAAGTGTGGGTGATGCAAGGCGTGGGGATTGGAGATCATGTTTGAAACCAGTTGCTCAACGTGTGGAGACTTGGTCGATTCCCACCACACCTCGTGAATTCCTTCAACTGATTGCACGACTTGCTGCCTCATTCCATCGTTGTTGAACACACTGCCGTAGACCGCCAGACCACAGCCCTAAGTGATATCCCCCCAATCAACGATTGACGTCTCGTGGTTTGTTAGTCAATTGATGACTTCGTGTTTGATGGGACGATGAGTCCATGTGTCGTTGAGTTGAACATGATGTCTGAAACTCGTGAATTGAACATGTCATGAGACAGAGGTCTAGTTCTTATGATGAATGAGCAAGTATTGGTCATATGGATCGTTGACTATGATTGTTGAACCATATTCCTTGTTTGAGCAAATATTTATCATCTGAGAAAGTGTTGCTCATGTGATGAATTGTTGAATATTTGATTGTCTGAGCATGTGTGTGCTCATCTGATGGATTATTGGCACGTACCAAAATTATTAATTTAATACTGGTCGTTGAACCAAGCATAATTAATAAAATTAATGACCATGAGGGCCGTAGTAAAATTATTATGGTTGGAATCTGGACTGATGATCCTTGGATTCAGAAACCCTAAATAATTGATCAATGATGATCAATTCTGGTTCGTCAGAGTTTAACCATGGGACGAAGGAGAGAGCGACTATATAGACCGTGGATCAACCATGTAGTGTCCATATCTCGCGTGAGCAAATACGAAGAACTCCTGAAGAGTTGACGATTGTTGGTGGAAGAATGATTAAATGCTGGCTTAATCATTTATTCAAAAATGCTCGTCTGAGCCTTATGGTAAGAAAACCTAATTAATTATGACGAGGCGAGGGACCGACATGGAGTCATGAAACCGGCCCTGGGTTGTCCGTGACCGCCTGACGATCACTTCATGAAAATCCAAAGTGTTCGGGAGAGTTTTGGACCTAATACGAGCAATTGTGCAAATTAGGTCAAAACTTGTGAAAATTGATGGACCGGCTTCCGTGAGCCAAAGAGCCAATCTTGGTCGGCCAAGATAGCGTGCTCGTGTCCCCAAGGTTTTCGCGTCTCAGTCCTGAAATTTTGATATTTTCTGGTGCAATTGAGCATCCATTCGAGAAATATGTAAAATTAGGGTTTCGACGAACTGAGGAAAACACCATGAGATGATGAAAAATAATTATAAAATAAGGAATGAGGAGGCTGGGACCGCCGTGGTCAAGCATGGACGGCCGGTCGTGACCACGTCCTTGGTGCCTTTTCCTTATATTTATATATTTTGATGATTTTATGAAAAAAATTCATGATTTTTGAGAAATTTGATGAATTTAGGGAGTTTCCATGAATTGAAGGAGTTTTTCATGAGTTTAAGGAGCAAAAGATATTAAAATACTAAAACAAGGGCGTGTGGGACCGTGGAAGGCATGGTCGGCCGGCTAGGGCCCGGTCCCACGAGTTTTCCCTATTTTTTTTTAATATTTTTAAGTATTTTGATGATTTGAGGGAATTTTTCCTAATTTGAGAGAAATACCATGAAATCAAGGAATTTGATGAATTCAAGGAAACTGATAATAATAAAATATAAAGCAAAGGGCGTGTGGGACCGGCTAGGGCATGGCCGGCCGGCCAAGGCCGGTCCCACAAGTTTTCATAATTTATTTTATTTTATTATTATTTGATTTGTGCAAAATACCATGAATCAAGGATTTTTTCATGAAATTAGAGAATAATAATAATAATAATAATATAATAATAAGAAAATAAGAATCGTGGGTGTGGGGCCGGTTGGGACCAAGGCATGGCCGGTCGTCCAATGGTCACGCCCCACACTCCTTTCCTTAATTTTATATTATTTTTTATGGATTTATGGAAGTACCACGAAACCGAGGAGTTTCCTCGAGACGAAGGAAATTTGATAAAATGTGAGAATTTTCATCAAATCATGAAAATAATAAAAATGCATTAAAAATATAAAACTGGCGTGGGATTGACCACGGTCGGTTGGTCGTTTGTCCGTGTTCCCAGCACCCTGGTCAATATTTTTAATTATTTATTATTTTCTTCTCTATTTTACATAGGTTCATCGTTTCGTTGTATTTTTGAAATACTCGTTCGTGTGGTGACTGTTAGTGTATCGTCGTTGGATACACCTTCACCATTTGAATCGGGGCTTACTTAGAGGTAGCTCAGACGCCCGGTTGTTGATTATTTATTACTAATTATGGAATCCAGTGGAGAACAATTCACAAAACTGAGTAATAAAATGTTTATTATTAATTAATAGGATCAGCTGAGGATTCGACTACGAATTCAGAATAATAAAGTGAGCATTACCATTCCATGGGATCGTAGATTCGACCATAGAATCGTAGTAATTAAGATTTATCTATTACCATTTATGAGACCAGTTGTGGATTCGATCATGAAATCGGAGTAATGAGATAATATAGTTATTTCTATTCTATGAGATCAAGTCGTGGATTCGATCATAGAATCAGAATAATTGTTATTGCCATTCCATGGGACCAGTCGTGGATTCAACCATGGAATAGGAGCAATTGTAATTAGGAATAATTAACTTTGTGGCTCTATACTAGCATCGCAAGCTGTCTAGGAGCATTAATTATCCCGATATGAGCTTGTCGGTAAGTCATATCCTTTATATAGTCAGGGTAAACTCGTTGTTTGTTCCTGAAGACGTTATCGCTCTTTACTAGCAGAGCAAGCTGTCTAGGAGCCGTCCATCTCGTGGTACTATATAGAAATAATCATGAAAGTATTCAGTATTCATGAGATATGTCGTTGTCCAGTCGTGAGACTACATATCTACATTGTACTCTGAGAGAAAGTACTCTCTGTTGAGAATTCGATGAGAGACCCGTGTCTCGATACTCACGTCTGATTTCTGAATCAGAGCTTCGTATAATTATGAGTTTACGAATTTAGCCTTTGTCGAAAATCCACCATCTACATTAAGTCCCCTGCTTCCTGAGGAAAGCTGTGTTCCTCAGTCAGCATTAAATGGTGATTTTTCGGCCATAAATAATAATACTGGTAATTGAACTTAGTCATAAGTTGAGACGTTACCGGATTTAGAGAACATGAGCAAACCACGACTTATTGAAGGCTTCAATGTCATGGTTTGGACGACGAGTCCGTGGTCGGTTAGGATTCGCGGGTCGGGCCCAATAAGGAAATCCTTAGAAAATTAGGTTTTGGAAATAAAATTGATATAAAAGGGATTAATCCTTTCTTCTTTTTTTTTTATTTCACGCCCAGAGCTCCATCACGCCTTCATCTTCATCACGTCCGAGCATCAGGAGTTTTTGCCGGAGCTCTGATCGCCGTCGACCATCGTCGCCACCGTCCGGACAGTTTCCGGCCGACGCCGACCATGTGAGATTTTTTTTTTGCTGTTGTTTACATGAATTTCATGAAGTGATCATGTTGAGATCATATACATGTGTATACAATTGGTGTGAGTTTTATGAAAAACCCTAGTTTTTGTAAACGTATGTTCGTTCGATCGTTAGTTTTGTAAACTAACTATAATCCCTGATTTAGGAGAGATTTTTTTTTAGTATATGAACCTAGGTTCAGTGATAAAACTTAGTTTATGAGTTTTCATGTGTACCAAGGTTTTATCATAAAAGAAGTGAATTTTCATGAAATCGGAATAATCCTTCGTTTTAAAGACAAATAACGATGACACGAAGGAAAATATGTATGATGAACTTGTGTCCAGTGGTAAAATTTTTCTTATGAGCTTTCATGTAAATACAAAACTTTATTATATGTATGAGATGTGAGCTTTCACAATATTTTTTGAAATAAACCTTCGTTTTAAAGACAAATAACGACGATACGAAGGAAAAATAATTTTTTTTATGTATATGTAGCCGTGACATATATTGTGTAAAATATGATGGTATATTTTATTTGCATGAATTTGTTTTCATTAGATAAAATTCTTGAGAATTTATGTAAGCAATGTTGCATTAATTGCTGTTTTTTTTTGAAAAATCAAAATGTGGGTTTGAGGAACCTTCGAAGATAGACAATATATTTATGATGAAATATTTTATTGTTGTAAAATTCATAGGTCAGTTTTGTGAATGTTCACATTATGAAAATTGTGTCCGTGATTTTATGAAAAATCATTTTTGAAATTAATAAAGTTTCGTTCGTTTTTTGCAGTTTTCGAAGAGACGAACGATTTTGAGGTGTTAACTCTAGTATTACTATCACTATTGTTAGTGGAAGTATAAAAGGTAAGAGATAAGAGTTACCATTTTTGCTGATGTTGGTTTTTTTACGTAGTAGTAATCTTTGATCTTACGGTTCCAGAAAATGTCGACCAACAGTAACAACAATTTTGATTACTGGTATTCCTCTGGCTCTTCTGATGAGGATTCCGACGCTCCTGTAGCGAAACCGAAGGCTAGGGTTACCCAGGAAGGGGCGAAGCCTAATGTTCCTTTGGGTAAGCGAAGAGCCTCTTTTGCTGAACTCGAAAAGAAAAGAGATGAAGACAAAAAGGAGGATGCCCGTCAACGTGAAAAAGATCGCATCCGGCGTAAGAGACATAGGGTTGAGGAGAAGCGTCAATTCTTGGATGGGGTGCCTTATGATTATGATGCTGATGCTTCCGAAGGAGAGATCACATGGGAACCATCCGAGCGTTACATTAAGCCTGATCGATATGAAAGAGAGCATCAGAGGACGATGAAGAAAATTGAAGTTGAAGCTGCAGCAGAAGATAATTCGGATTCAGATGATGATATTATCTTACATCCACCGGACTTCACCAATGATCCTGACAGTGACTCTGAAGAAGATGATTCCGAGAAGGGCACTGACGATGAAGCTGACAATTCGGATGAGTCCGACGAGTAGTTTTACTTCCATCTTCTTGTAGATGGTAGAGCGTTCCCTTTTTAGTCTTCATAGTGGATATCTTTCTTTTGACCGTTTAAAGACTTTACTTTAATTAGACTTTTCTTCTGAATGATGAACATTTTGTTAACGTCGATTTCTTCTAATCCATGACATGGACCAATGTCCATATATCAAAATTCATTATAACTTGTCGATTTTCATGAGAAGTAACATAACACGGCTGAGAATTCATGACGTGTACAAGGCCACGTAGCCTATCCTTTGACCCGTGATGTTCCGTCCCCAGTGTGTTATTTTCCTCCGCGTCTTTGGTATCGATCCTTGAATCCTAGGCTTTCATTGAAACTCGTAATTGAGTTGACTGTATGACTATAACCTCATATATATATCTTCAAGACTCCAAATCTATGATCCACGCAAATATTTCTTCCATTCCTGAGCTAGCTTCATCGTGCAGAGAAGTTTTGATCCTACCCTCTTGCCGCCATGTCGAGCAATAACATTTCTTCTCAAGATGATCTTCAGTCGAAGCATGAAATAGCATCGTCTATCTCCGTAAGTTGTGTACTTATTCTTCTTCTCCTTTCTTATCTCGGTTCAATCGAGATTGTTTATCACAAGAGAATGATTTGTCGTAGGACTGTAAGAAGAATGCTAGTCCTCATAATGCAAGGCCTAAGCGGACTGTTAGAGCTCCTGCCCGGTATGGATCGGCTCGTGCTGAAGATGGATCGTCTGTAAGTAAACCTATGACTCTTGAGATTATACTGAGTCCCGGGATTAACACTCCTTCGTTTCATCGTAGGCGGATGTCCGTGTCGTCGTCGATGCTAGACGAAGAAAGAGTGGAAAGTCTGTGACCGTGGTTGAGGTTGAGGAAAGCAGTAACCAGGCATGTGAAGATTCTGTAGGATCCATGGAGACCGGAGACGGTGTCCATGCTCGTGAATACCTAACCGCTGGACTTTTATTCGAAGCCCCATTGATTAATACCTTCTTAGACAATGAAATGGTCGGCGGATTCGTGGTTCCCAAATGTCATGTATCTCTGTACACCAAGATCTGGAAGAAGTATGGTCACATTGCCACCACAGAAGTGTGGAAAGGTTTTCTTCCAACCCTTTTAACCACGGTAGCGGGGTTATTGCCGATCATCGAGGAAATGAATCATATGCACTTGCGAGACGTCAAAAACCATGAGCTGCACCAATGGGATGAAATGATATCGAATTGTGAGATATTGCGATTCAATGTAAGCTGGCTCCGTCGTCGTCTTGAGATAATCAAGGTTCATAAGGCAGCAGAGGCTGCTGATGCAATTTCCATGAATGCAGCTTTATTGGATGAGGAGAGGATACTAGCTCTGGAGTCAACAAGGATTGAGAAAGCAGTCGAAGACTTGAAGGCAAAGACCAAGATTTTTCAGAAGAAGCTTGACGAGGCTTCTTACAGGGATTATCCGTTGCTAGACGGTTTTCTCTGAGTGAGCATTTGTGGTTGTTGTTTTTTGAGTAAATCTGAGTTTCTAGTTAGGTGAAACAGTTGATCATGGTATGACCGAATTTTGCTCATTTATGAAATGTTTAATGAACAAAGGAGCATTCGTATGCTCTTTGGAGGAATGAAATTACATTTTTGAAAATGCTTGAAATGATGAAGAGGTAGTTTGTTTCATGGATCAGGCATAATAAGCTTTGAGCCGTTTGCCATTGATGATGTTTCCTTCCTTTCCTCAATTGATTGCTAAACTTTTGTAGTATCCGCTAGACACTGCTTTGATAACAACATATGGCCCTTCCCATTTAGGAGAGAACTTAGGAGCGGACATGTCTTGTTGAATATGCTTTGCCGTCTTTAATACCAAATCTCCTACTTGAAATGTTCGAGATCTTACCATTTTGTTGTAGGCTCTGGAGATCCTCTGTTTATAAGCTTCCACATATTTTTCCACCTTGGTCCTCCTTGATTCCAGCATATCTAGCTCAGCGATTCTTGATCTGGAGATTTCGGCCTCATCCCATTGTAGACCACTGGATGCTGCAATCCTGGCTGAGGGAACTTTGATTTCTACTGGAAGTATGGCATCGGCTCCATAAACAAGGGAATATGGCGAAGTACCGATCGAGATCCTTGGTGCAGTTATGTAAGCCCATAAATACATGGGTAATTGCTCATGCCATGATCGAGGATTGTCATGAATCGTCCAACTGATAATCCTGACCAAATTCTTGTTGGTACTTTCTGCTTGACCATTTCCTTGTGGATAGTAAGGCGTGGAGAAGATTTGTTTGATCCCATATTTATTGAGAAGCTTCTCAACATCTTTATTGGCAAAAGGAGTTCCGTTATCTGTGATGATATGCTTAGGAACTCTGAATCTGCATATTATGTGCTCTTTGATGAAGGCGACAATCGTAACTCCAGTGGTGCTTCGAAGAGGAATAGCTTCGACCCACTTGGTGAAGTACTCTGTCGCAGTGATGATATATTCATGTTGTTTTGAAGATGCTGGATTGATCTTCCCAACGATATCTAGTCCCCAGCTGTAGAAAGGCCACGGACTATTCACAGAATTCAATGGGAGACAAGGAGTGTGGATGAGATTACCATGAGTTTGGCATTGATGACACCTATGAACGTGTGTGGCTGCATCATCTTCCATGGTTGGCCAATAATATTTCTCATGAATTTTAAGAAATAGTTTCCTCTTTCCTTGATGTTTTCCATCATGTACTTACTTCAGGATTGTAGGGATTTCATGTTCGGCTAAGCACATTAGTAAATTTCCACCAAAGCTTTTGCGGTATAAGATCCCATCGAGATAGACAAATCTCTTAGCTTTCTGAATGAGTTTGACTGCTTGTTTCTTTTCCAGTGGTAGTTCGTTGTCCCGGAGGTATTTGATGTAAGGCTCCCTCCAGTCCCCAGTGTGGTGGATTGTCAAAACCTCTAAGTGATGAGGAGGTGTTTGGCAATCAGGACAAGATCCTTTTAAAGCTCTTGACTGAGTCTACATGGATGGCCAGTAGTACCCCATTCTTTGAAGTTTTCTGTAAAGTGTTACCACTAACGTTTTCCCACAAACTTCCTCATGTATGCGCTTGAGCTGTTCTTCCGCTTCGTCGCTCCCAAGACATCGTGATAGAGATCCATCAGGGTTTCGATAGTATATCCCTCAATGAAGCAAGAAGCAGTTCTTCAATTCCTTGAGGCTGACTTGGCCTTCTAAAATAGAGCTGCTCAATTCATGAATGATGGGTGCTCGCCAATCGTTCGCTGGAATGTCTTCGATCTGAGTGAGCCAAGTTGATGATATCGTACGTCTCTATACAGTGATCATTTTCTGTGCTCCTTCGAATTGCAGCTTGGAGGCGAGAGTTGCTAGGCAATCAACATGCCTATTGTTAGTCCGTCTAGTATGGACGATCGTTGCGTTAGCAAAATAGGTCAACAGTCGCTGAGCTTCGGTTCTGAATGGAGCAAGTGTGATTTCTTTGAGAGAATACATTCCATTCATGTGGTTGACCAATAATTTTGAATCTCCCCTTATCTCGAGGTGTGTTTCTCCTGCTTTCTTGGCCAAGGATAATCCTAATAGGAAGGCTTCATATTCCGCTGAGTTGTTGGTGCAGTGTAAATCCAACTTGAACGAATGTGAGAAAACTTTACCGGATGGAGACACCAGCACTATGCCCGCTCCTCCGGTGTCATTACTAGGGGTGGCAGATCCATCAAAGTATAGAAGCCATGTTTCTTCCTTGATGACCAAGATGTTTGGGAATTCGCCGGGCACTTCTTCATGTAGTGTTGTTGTGTCTTCCCCTGGAAAAGCGACGAGAAATTCTGCGACCGCTTGACCTTTGATGGATTTAGGTGGCGTGAAATCTATGTCAAATTCTGACATCTGGAGTAGCCACTTCGCTGGTCTTCCTATCAAGGCTGGCTTTGATAGCAAGAACTTTATGGGATCAGCTTTGGAGATGAGTACGACCCTGTTAGATAGTAAGTAATGTCTGAACTTCTGGATTGCATGTACCAATGCCAGGCATGCCCTTTCGGCCTTTGGATATCGGAGTTGAGCATCTCTCATTGTGCGGCTGAAGTAGTAAATCGGTCGTTCGACGCCTTCGTCGTCTTCCTGAGCGAGGAGTGCGCCAATGGCGACGTTACTGGAGGCTGTGTAAAGAATCATAGCTCGTCCCTGTACTGGAGACCTCATGACGGCCGGTGACAATAATATCTGTTGTATTTTATGGAAAGCTTCTTGTTGAACAGCTGTCCAGGTGAAGCTTGCTCCTTTCTTCAGCAAAGGTGTGAATGAAGCAATGAGTTGAGCTAATCCAGGAATGAAGCGTCGAATATAATTTACCTTTCCCATAAAGCTCTGTAGTTCCTTCACGGTACGTGGAGGAGGCATGGTGGTAATAGCTTTTGCCTTGTCGGGGTCGACTTTGATCCCTTCAGCCGTGACCAGGAATCCTAAGAATTTTCCGGAAGAAACTCCGAATGCGCACTTTAAAGGATTCATTTTTAATTTGTATTCTCTGCACCTTTCAAACACCTGCCTTAGAACTTCGAGATGAGATGCTCGAGTCTTCGATTTTACCACCACATCATCAACATAGTCTTCTACTTGCTTGTGCATCATGTCGTGGAATATGGCAGTCATGGCTCGTTGATAGGTGGCACCAGCATTCTTTAATCCAAAGGGCATCACAGTGTAGTGAAAATTCTCAATGGGAGTACGGAACGCAGTCTTGTTGGCGTCATGTTCATACATCTTGATCTGGTTGTACCCACTATAGCCGTCCATGAATGAGAACATACCGTGACCACTGGTTGCATCGACGAGCATGTCAATGTTGGGTAGAGGAAAATCATCCTTTGGACAATATTTATTCAAGTTCCTGAAGTCGACACAACATCTGATTTGACCATTTTTCTTCTTAACAGGTACCACATTTGCTAGCCACGTTGGATGAAGATTAGGTTTGATGAACCCTGCTGCCAACAGTTTCTGGATTTCGACCTTGATTTTCTCCTCGACTTCGTGTCTAAATTGTCTGGGCGGTTGTTGGACAGCTTTGGAACCAGGGACGATGTGCAGGTGATGGGTGACGAGTTTGTCATCCAGACCCGACATTTCTTCGTATGTCCAGGCGAAGACATCTTGATATTCTTTTAATAATTTTACCAGCTCGGTCCGCTCCTCTAGTGATAGCGCTGAACTAATTAGGATTGGCCTTGGATCGTCTTCAGTCCCAATGTTGATTGTTTCAAGATCGTCAGTCGTAGAGTCAGTGCCGTCCTGTAGTGTCGTGGGGCATCTTGGATTTCTTCTTCAAGTGATTTCTCACTCTAAAACGATTCTTCATGGTGGGGAGACTTTTCATCGTTCTCCCCGATTAATTGCTAATCTTTCCATCGGCGATAAATGACTCACCCTTCTACGTATTGATCGGTCGTGAAGTTTGTCCCTGGAGTTGAGACTTGATTATTATGGCATTTAGTCGGTGTAGTAGGTGACTTGATCATTTTAGCAGCTGAGGATGACGGATCATTATCAGCC
This sequence comes from Papaver somniferum, assembly GCF_003573695.1. Lineage (NCBI taxonomy): Eukaryota > Viridiplantae > Streptophyta > Magnoliopsida > Ranunculales > Papaveraceae > Papaver > Papaver somniferum. The sequence goes on along the minus strand of NC_039364.1, from coordinate 71,236,875 downwards.
TTCTCGATAGTCTTCCAGCTTTGAAGTGGAGTACTGTGAATCCTGCTTGGAGGTTCCGGGATACCTTTTTGAGATTCAAGGAACTCAGTATCATAAACGGGAGCATAAGGAGATGATGAAGCCGGAATGCGAACGATCTTGTTGTCGAGTAGGGCCTTCATGCATTGATGGTATGTTGAAGGAACCACCTTGTTATCATGGAGCCATGGGAGTCCTAGTATTATATGGTAGTCAGGTTCTTGCTCGATCACATGAAACTTTGCTTTCGGTCGAATCGGCCCCACCCTCAAATCTATGTATGCATATCCATATGTATGGCTTTGACTTCCTTCAAATCTTGTCATTAGGATGGGATAGCGAACGATTTTACCTTGAGGGAACCTGGCCATCCTGAGAGTCTTCATAGTGACAATGTTGGTAGAAGCACCGGTGTCAACAAGAGCTCTTATAAATTCGGTGCCTTTGATGAAACCAGTGACATACAATGCTCGGTTGTGTCCTTCATCCGTCATGCGATCTTCTTCTCCAAAATAGATGTTGTCGATCGAATGCCCAGGAACTAGGGAGACTTATTCAACTGATGGTGTTGGTGGCGTTATTTGCACGCTGAATGATATCTGGTTGAGTGCTGAAAATATGTCTGAGCGCTGATCCCTGGAGAAGTGCAGGAGTTCACATATATTTTCGATCAAATGTGTGACCTCTTGTTCCATCGGCTTCTCGTATGTGGTGAAGTTGTTGATTTGAGGGTCAGATGACGCTTCATTCCCCGGTGTTGAGACTTCTGGAGTGAAGGTACCGCCTAACTCGGATGTTAATTTGATGAGAAAGTCGAGGATGTGGTTTATCGTCTCCTTCATCAGGTCCATGTTCCTGGTATGAACCTCTAAGATTTGAGTCAACTCTGCCAAAGTCGGGATCCCTCTGCCTTCCATGCCGCCATGTGTAACATGAGGAATGTTGCAGTTTGAAATATTCTGATCTGAATTAGTTGAATTAGTCCTAAGACCAACCATCTTGTAAGATCGTTAGATTGCAACCGAGAGATTAACCTCCCACTGTGGTCGCCAATCTGTAGATGGGGAAAAACGATTTGTTGGTTTTAAGGAATTGAGGAAAAACGATTTGTTGGTTTTAAACCTCACACAGATGCACCGCTGCAAAGGGGGTGCTTTAGATTCGAGAGATCAATCTGTAGTACTCCGGCCTAAATCAAGACAATGACCGTTCCAGAGTAAATTCGGTCACAAGAGAGGATGGGTTGATCTGTAGGAGGGAAGCTGAGAAATGTATGGAATCAATGGTAATCAAAGATTGTGGGTGTGTGAATTCCGAATACGATAACCTCTGAGTGATTGAAATTGCTCAATTGAGAGTAGTTGCTCAATTGATGAGTTGATGATCTCGTGTTGTCGATGAGACGTGAGATTGATGATACCGTTGATGCTGATTCAATCATGATTCAGAGACTTATTTATATTGCTGGAATTGTAGACACCATGATTCCATGAAGTGTGACAGTTGATAGAATCAAGGAGTGGGGAAGTGGAGATCGTGTTTGAAACCAGTTGCTCAACGTGTGGAGACTTGGTCGATTTTCCACCCACTACCTCGTGAATTCCTTCAACTGATTGCACGACTTGCTCACATTCCATCGTGTGTTTGAACACACGTGCCGTAGACCGCTAGACCAAAACCCTAAGTGATACCCCCCAAGTGACACGATTGACGTCTCGTGGTTTGTTAGTCAATTGATGACTTCGTGGTTTGATGGGACGATGAGTCCATGTAGTCGTTGAGTTGAACATGATGTTCTGAAACTCGTGAATTGAACATGTCATGAGACAGAGGTATAGTTCTTATGATGAAGTGAGCAAGTATTGCTCATTCGATGGATCGTTGAATATTGATTGTTGAACCAATATTCCTTGGTTTGAGCAAATATTTATCATCTGAGCAAGTGTTGCTCATGTGATGAATTGTTGAATATTTGATCGTCTGAGCATGTGTTGCTCATCTGATGGATTATTGGCAGCGTACCAAAAATATTAATTAGAATACTGGTCGTTGAACCGAGCATAATTAATAAAATTAATGACCATGAGGCCGTAGTAAAATTATTATGGTTGGAATCTGGAATGATGATCCTTGGATTCAGAAACCCTAATTTGATCAATTGATGATCAATTCATGGTTCGTCAGAAGTTTAACCATGGGACGAAGGAGAGAGCGACTAGATAGGACCGTGGATCAACCATGTAGTGTCCATATGCTCGCGTGAGAAAATACGAAGAACTCCTGAAGAGTTGACGATTTGTTGGTGGAAGAATGATTAAATGCTGGCTTAATCATTTATTCAAAAATGCTCGTCTGAGCCTTAGGTAAGAAAAACTAATTAATTATGACGAGGCGAGGGACCGACCATGGAGTCATGAAACCGGCCCTGGGTTGTCCCGTGACCGCCTGACGATCACTTCATGAAAATCGAAAGTGTTTGGGAGAGTTTTGGACCTAATACGAGCAATTGTGCAAATTAGGTCAAAACTTGTGAAAATTGATGGGACCGGCTTCCGTTAGCCAAAGAGCCAATCTTGGTCAGTCAAGATAGCATGCTCGTGTCCCCAAGGTGTCCGCGTCTCAGTCCTGAGAATTTTGATATTTTCTGGCGTGCAATTGAGCATCCATTCGAGAAAATATGTAAAAATTAGGGTTTCGACGAAACTGAGGAAAACACCATGAGATGATAAAAAATAATTATAAAATAAGGAATGAGGAGGCGTGGGACCTCCGTGGTCAAGGCATGGTCGGCCGGTCGTGACCACGGTCCCGTGGTGCCTTTTCCTTATATTTATAATATTTTGATGATTTTATGAAAAAATTCATGATTTTTGAGAAATTTGATGAATTTAGGGAGTTTCCATGAATTGAAGGAGTTTTCATGAGTTTAAGGAAGCAAAAGATATTAAAATAATAAAAACAAGAGTGTGTGGGACCGTGGAAGGCATGGCCGGCCGGCTAGGGCCCGGTCCCACAAGTTCCCCTATTTTTTTAATATTTTTAAGTATTTTGATGATTTGAGGGAATTTTTCCTAATTTGAGAGAAATACCATGAAATCAAGGAATTTGATGAATTCAAGGAAAACTAATAATAATAAAATAATAAAGCAAAGGGGCGTGCGGGACCGTCTAGGGCATGGCCGCCCGGCTAAGGCCCGGTCCCACAAGTTTTCATAATTTATTTTATTTTATTATTATTTGATGATTTGTGCAAAAATACCATGAAATCAAGGAATTTTTTCATGAAATTAGAGAAATAATAATAATAATAATAATAAAATAATAAGGAATCGTGGGTGTGGGGCCGGTTGGGACCAAGGCATGGCTGGTCGGCCAATGGTCACGCCCCACACTCCTTTCCTTAATTTTATATTATTTTTTATGGATTTATGGAAGTACCATGAAACCGAGGAGTTTCCTCGAGACGAAGGAAATTTGATAAAATGTGAGAATTTTCATCAAATCATGAAAAATAATAAAAATGCATTAAAAATATAAAACTGGCGTGGGATTGACCACGACACGGTCGGTTGGTCGTGTGTCCGTGCTCCCAACACCCTGGTCAATATTTTTAATTATTTATTATTTTCTTCTCTATTTTACATAGGTTCATCGTTTCGTTGTATTTTTGAAATACTCGTTCGTGTGGTGACTGTTAGTGTATCGTCGTTGGATACACCTTCACCATTTGAATCGGGGCTTACTTAGAGGTAGCTCAGACGCCCGGTTGTTGATTATCTATTACTAATTGTGGAATCCAGTGGAGAACAATTCACAAAACTGAGTAATAAAATGTTTATTATTAATTCATTGAATCAGCTGAGGATTCGACTACGAATTCAGAATAATAAAGTGAGCATTACCATTCCACGGGATCGTAGATTCGACCATAGAATCAGAGTAATTAAGATTTATCTATTACCATTTATGAGACCAGTTGTGGATTCGATCATGAAATTGGAGTAATGAGATAATATAGTTATTGCTATTCTATGAGATCAAGTCGTGGATTCGATCATAGAATCAGAACAATTGTTATTGCCATTCCATGGGACCAGTCGTGGATTCGACCATGGAATATGAGCAATTGTAATTAGGAATAATTAACTTTGTGGCTCCATACTAGCAGCGCAAGCTGTCTAGGAGCATTAATTATCCCGATATGAGCTTGTCGGTAAGTCATATCCTTTATATAGTCAGGGTAAACTCGTTGTTTGTTCCTGAAGACGTTATCGCTCTATACTAGCAGAGCAAGCTGTCTAAGAGCCGTCCATCTCGTGATGCTATATAGAAATAATCACTGAAAGTATTCAGTATTCATGAGATATGTTGTTTTCCAGTCGTGAGACTACATATCTACATTGTACTCTGAGAGAAAGTACTCTCTGTTGAGAATTCGATGAGAGACCCATGTCTCGATACTCACGTCTGATTGCTGAATCAGAGCTTCGTATAATTATGAGTTTACGAATTTAGCCTTTGTCGAAAATCCACCATCTATAGATCATCATATCTTCCACCCATGGTTTTATAAGTATGATAAAATAAGATGTTCACAGAGCTTCGAGTATCGACTAGAATTCTATTGATAGCCCATGAATTTTATGCTTCATCATCTTCATCTTCTTTCGGTTTTGGATTAATTTCTAATTTTATTACCAATGGATTGTCATGCACCTCTTCTCCTTTGGGAATTTCTTCTGCAGTAAAAGAAATGATCCGTTTCTGCCATTCTTCTAGTGGCAAGACTTTCGTAATATTCATGATTTCTCATCCATCATTATCTCTTGCGAACACTCTACTCAAAACATTATCATGAAAATCTTCAATTGTCTTATATGAATGTACGATAGAGTAACAAAATAGATTTTTTGCTTTTGCACCAACTTCTATGAAGAATGTTTCTTTCTTTTTCATCGTATTCCCTTTGTGATGTTCTGGTGGTGGTGGTAATGGTTGAGATTGCGGATGCCCTACCAGTAAGTCGTTTAGTTTTCCTTGATCTATCATTCTCAAAATAATTCTTTTTACATTTCTGCAATCGTTTGTGGTATGTCCATGAAAATGATGATAAGAACAAAATTCATGACTTCTGTGGTTTGGAGGTGGTTCCGTTCCCATGTTCCACGGTGTTGGTATATTTTCCATCAAGATTATAGCTTCCCATATCTTCTCCACACTTGCATTTAGAGGTGGCATCTTGATTTCTTCCCATATTACCTTATGACTTCCTTGTCCCTTATTATAGTTTTGCCTTTGACCTCCATAAGTTTCTTGCGGTTGATCGAGCCTTTGAATCTTGTTATTTCCTCCACGATTGTAGAAATTTCTATCTCTTTCATACTCTTCTTGATCTCGGCTCCCCATAGCTACTAATTTCTGCTGATTGTTACTTATCACCTTCTCTTGTTATACCTGCGAAGTATTCGCCACCGTGTTTATTAGCTTGGGTAATAAGCTTGCATTCGCCGTTTGTGAGATGGTGTTCGCAACTGGATATGATTCCATTTCATTTTGCCTTACCTCTAGAGTAATGTATTCTTCTTGAAGTTCTCGCAATTCATTCATTGTAATCGTATTCTTGACTCTGAAAACTTGGACATACAATAGGTTTGTTGCAAACATAGCATTGATAAATGATAATATGAGATATCTCTCATCTACACGGCCAGCCATTTCGCTATACATAGTTCTCCATCTTTTAGTCAAGTGTTTCAAACTTTTGCCAATCCTTTGTTTTAATCCAAACACATCTTCTATACCAGGTCGTGAGGAATTGTTACTTATATATGCCCCCAAGAATGTAGTCTGCAAATGATTAAAGGAGGTTATTGTATTCTCTGGTAAACCTTCAAACCATTTTAATGCTTCTCCTGTTAAGCTGGATGCGAAATATTTGCACAATACCGCATCATGATTTTCCCATTGTAACATGCACCTCACATAGGCTTTAATGTGCTGAATTGCACAAGTTGTTCCATCAAAAATGCTGGTTAATGCGGGCAAATTGCATTTCGGTGGTATTCCTCCTAATTGTACTTCCCTTGTAAATGGAGTTTTCGCAGCTTCTTCTATTGCTTCATCCAATTGTCTTCTACCTACTTCTCCTATGTTATTCAGCATTCCTCTCATTTCTTCTAATTCTTTCAAGATTTGTTTATTTACACCCGAATCTTGGTCCATTGGTCTCTTTAATTTTGCTTCTCTTCTTCTGCGTTCACGTCTATCTTCTCTCGCGAAATTTTGCATCTCTTCTTCATTATCCTCATCTCGTCTTCTTCTGCGATTCTCTTCCTCATCTCTATCTTGAATTCGCAAATGATAATGTCTTTCATTTTGCCCTCCATAATTTTGTTCACTTCTTATTAATTCAATTCGCTGTCTTTCAGCCATCCTCTTTACTCTATCATATTCCTCATTGAAATTGTCGTTATTCCGGTTTTGTGTACGCCTTCTTTCTCTATTGTCATGATTGTTCTGGCGAATTGTCTCCTGAAGCTCTTGTCCTTCCATTTCTGCTCTCAATCTTTCACGTTCTCAGATTAAACGTGTTTGTTCAGCATAATGTCTTTCAATTTCTTCTTCAATTGTCTGTTGATTTCTTTGGGTTTCTCTCACATGTAAAATTCTTCTTCCTTCCTCTTGATTTCCTTCGCCATCTTGGTTATTTTGTCCCTGATTTTGTCTGTTCTCTTGATTTCCTCTAATTTTCCCATCATCAAAAGTTTCATTTTGTGGAATGTAACGATCATCAGTTCTTTCTCTATTTTCGCGATATTCTTCATTAAGATTTGATATTTCTTCTTGAATATTGTTTCCAGCATTGATTGTGGGTGAACTTCGCCTCACTTCTCCTCTAGTCGATCTTGAATATGATTTTGTAATACTTCTCGATCTTCTATTCTGTAGTCTTATATTCTCCATCCTTAATTCGTGATTTTGCCTTGTTAAATTCGCAGGTTCTTCTGCCTCGGCTCTTCTTTCGTCATGTATTCTTCGTCTCAATGTTTCTAACGCTCCAATTTCTTCACCTCCATGAATTATTCCTTCATCTGCTTCTTGATTTCTCTCTTCCTGTCTATAATTTCTATTTTGTTGCTCTTCTTCTATTTCTTCTGCTGAATTTGATCGCCAAGTGTGTACGCTCACCCTGTCATAATCTGTATTCCTCTCTTGAACTAGTGTTTGTTGAATTGGCGGTTGAATTTGATTTTCTCTATTATTTCTCATTCTAGTAGATTCTCCCATTTCACTTCTTTCTCTTCCAGCAATTCTTTTGCTTCTTCTAATAGTAGTCGGTTGTTCGGATGTATTTCTTCTTCTAGTCATTTCTTCAATGTTAACAGTATTGCAAGGAATTATGAAAATTTTCAATCACTTTAAATTTTCACAAATCTCAATATCAATTTTTAGCTTTTTCTAGAATAATCTCCAACTCTTCCCTGTTTCTAGCGCCATTATGTAGTTGCAGGAAATCCTACACTACACCCCTCATATGATTTCATTGTTGATCAACTCATTTTTATGTTTACACTCTTAATTTTATTGATAAATCTTTGGATGTTCTTACAGGAAAGATAAAGAAATCAAGAATGATCTCTGCTCTGGACTTTCTCTCTCCTATTTACTTGTTTCTTACTCAAAAAAGATCTCTCCCCCTTCTTTACAACTCGAACGACTATTTATAAGAAAATACATAGTGGATGACATCTAATTTGTCCTTTATTTTCGGATATGATTTGCGATATTCTCGCAACCTTACAATTGTTAATTTCGCAAACTCTCTAATCTTCGCAGGATTATCACATATTTCTCGTGATCTTAGATGACGTCATTTATTCTATCATTTCTGAAACTGTTCTGCGATGCTGTTATGCTGTGTCATTGATAATTTTGCTGAAACACTATCATTGTTAGAATCTCGCAACGTTAGCGTTTCAGCAAAATTATCAATGACACAATACAACAGCGTCGCAGAACAATTTCAGAAATGATAAAATAAATGACGTCAGCTAAGATCACAAGAAAGATTTGATAATCCTGCGAAAATTAGAGAGTTTGCGAAATTAACATCTGTAAGGTTGCGAGAATGTCGCAAACCATATCCGAAAATAAAGGACAGATTAGCTGTCATCCACTATGTATTTCCTTATAAATAGTCATCCGAGTTGTAAAAAGGAGAGAGATCGTTTTTGAGTAAAAAACAAGTAAATATGAGAGAGAAAGTCAAGAGCAGAGATCATTCTTGACTTCTTTATCTTTCTTGTAAGAACATCCAAAGATTTATCAATAAAATTAAGAGTGTAAACCTAAAAATGAGCTGATCAACAATGAAATCATATAAGGGCTGTAGTGTAGGATTTCCTGCAACTACATAATGGCGCTAGAAACAAGGACTTGAAGATCGAAAGTTGAAGATTGTTGATTGAGAATATTCAAATCAAGAAAGTGATTAAATAAATCAGTGAATCAGTTAGAAGAAAGATGAATCGAATTAATGAAAATGGCAAAAGATTGGAGTGTAATATGATAAAAAAAAGCTTGATTAATGAATTCCATGAAAACATCAAAGGAAGAATACATAAACGAAATTTTGAAGGAAAGAAAGTTATGGCGGTAGAAAAAACATCACCCTTGAAAGATTGGGAAAAGCAAAAAATTGCGTTCATGGCGGAAGAAGTACCAAAAGAAAGTTTGAACCACACATCTCCGTTGGTCGTCACAGTTCCAATTACACGAAAAGAGAAGGAGACAACAATAAAATCCAAAGGAGAATGGATGTTGAACAGAACTTTAATCGATATAGGAAGTTCAGTTGATATAATATTTTATCATGCATTCCGGGGAATGGGATTTAAAGACGAAGAAATGTCCAGTTCAACATATTTTGTTCACGGCTTTGGAAAATCCACAACAAAACCTAAAGGAGAAATAGTGGTACGAATTCCACTTGGAGAAATCGAAACACATGTAACATTGTGCGTGGTGGATATGGAATCACCATATAATATGTTATTAGGAAGATCATGGATACATGCGATAAAAGATGTGGTATCAACGTTGCATCAGTGTATTAAATTCCCCACTCCAAATGGAATAGGTGAAATCAGAGGAGATGTTGACAATGCGAAATTATGTCATCAAATTGAAGTAAAACACTATGAAGAACAAGCAAAAAAGAAACAATTTCGCAGAAAATTGGCAAAGGAAGCAAAGAAGGAAGAAGAATTTAGAGTATATATGATAAGGGAAAAAGAAGGCAAAGGAATACCCAGCGAAATTTCGGAAGAAGGGGAAGGACCCATAAAAGCAATAAAAGAACCAACACCAATGGGAGGACCTAAACCCAGTTACACTGTCGCAGAACCAACAAAAGAAATAAATGTTGGGACTATAGAGGAGCCGCTAATGTTGAGAATTGGAACCAAAATGGATACAGAAGAAGAAGAAAGAATTGTTAACTTGTTGCGAGAATATAAAGATATTTTCGCAGGAAACATGGATGAGATACCAGGAATAGATCCATCAATTGCATGCCACAAATTGGAGATTAACAAAAATGTGAGACCATTTAAACAGAGAATAAGAAAAATTGCAACAACTTACCATTCCCAAATAGAAGAAGAATTACAGAAAATGCTTGAGGCAGGAATTATAAGAGAAGCTAAATACCCAGAATGGATAGCGAATATGGTCATTGTCCCAAGAAAAACAAAGGAATCAGGATTTGCATAGATTTCACTGATTTAAACAAAGCTTGCCCCAAAGATAGTTTTCTATTACCAGATATTCCTCAAATGGTGGAATCCGCAGCGGGAAATGATAGGGTATCATCTTTACATGGGTACAAAGGGTATAACCAAATCCCTCTCGCTGAAGAAGATCAAGAACATACTGCTTTCTTCTCCCCTAGAGGTTTATATTGTTACACGAAAATTCCATTTGGTTTGCGAAACGCGGGAGCGACATATCAAAGAATGGTAGAGAAGGTGTTCGCAAAATGGATACATAAAACATTAGAAGTATACGTGGACGGCATGTTAGTAAAGAGTAAAGAAGCTAAAGACCATGTACAAGACTTGACGGAGATTTTTGAACAAATGCGGCAGTATAATATTAAATTGAATCCTGAGAAGTGTACTATTGGAGTTGCATCGGGAAAATTTTTAGGCTACATTGTATCAAAGGAAGGAATACAGGTTGATCCAGAAAAAGTGCAAGCAGTTCATAACATGCCAACACCAGCAACAATAAAAGATATACATAAGTTGAATGGGCTTCTAGCTTCGATGGGGAGATTCATTTCGCGATCATCAGACAAATGCAAATATTTTCTCGATATACTCAAGAAGGGTGCAAAATTTAAATGGAGTGATGAATGTGAAAAGGCTTTTCAAGGAATCAAAGAACATCTTATGAATACAACTATTTTACAAAAGGCAGAACCAGGAGAAGAATTATTGATTTACCTTGCGACAACGTCGCATGCATTAAGTGTCGTGTTATTGCGAGTAGACGCAAGAGTGGAGAAACCCATTTATTACATTAGCAAAACTTTTAATCCCGCTGAGAAGAATTACTCAAAGATTGAAAAGTTAATCTTAGCATTAGTTTATGCATCATTTAAGCTCCGTATATACTTTCAAGCACACAAGATAAAGGTATTAACAAAAGTACCAATTCAATCAGTGATGAAGAATTCTAAAAGATCGGGAAGGGTGGAGAGATGGAATGCACAAGTAGGCCATTTTGATATTAAATATGAAATTTTGTCTTCACCAAAATCACAAGTTGTTGCGGATTTCTTGGCAGAATTTCCTTTAGAAGAAGATGAAGCAGTAGAAGAAATGATGGATGTAGAAGAAGAACATGGAGATCCAAATGATTTATTAACATAACCAAATAGATGGGAAATATTGGTAGATGGATCATCAAATGGAGAAGGAAATGGAGTTGGAATTGTTTTAATTTCGCCAGAAGGAATAAAGATGGCTTTTTTATTCAGATTGGAATTTGCATCCACTAATAATGAAACAGAATATGAAGTTGTGATACATGCCTTTAAATTCGCAATAGAAATGAAACTAGAAAATGCCAGGATCACTAGTGATTCGCAGATAGTTATTCGCCAAATAAAAGGAGAGTATACTACAAATGAACCATCCTTGAAGAAATACAAGAAGCTGGTTGAAGAATTATCAGCGAAAATCCCAAAGATAAAATGGAGGCACATTTCAAGAAAGGATAATAGACTCGCAGACGCTTTTGCTTTCATCTCAAGCATGATGACAGATCCAACTGCGAGATGCATAAAAATACAAAACTTCTGTCACCATCAATAAATAAAGAAGAGGAAGATGTGGATGTGATGATAATAGATAATGAAAAAGAAGAACAAATAAACAATGTCGCAGACTGGAGAATGGAACTTCATGCATATTTGGCGAAAGGAGAAACACCAAGAAATAGATTGGAAACACACAAGTTAAAAAGCCGAGCAACGAATTATGAATTAAGAGATGGGTTGCTATACCGAAAATCCTTTAGTGGACCATCACTCAGATGTTTGACACGAGAGGAAGGAGAAAAGGTGCTGAAAATGTTACATAGTGGAGATGCTGTCAATCATAGTGGAGGAAGATCTTTGGCACATAGAGCAAAAATGCAAGGTTATTACTGGCCATACATGCATGAAGATGCAAAACAAATATCAAGACATTGCGAAGATTGTCAGCGGCATGGAAAGAAAATACATGCACCAGGAGTACCATTGTCATCTTCAACCAGTGTGTGGCCCTTTGGAAAATGGGGCTTAGACATTGTGGGGCCATTTTTACCAGGAACTGGACAAAGAAGATACTTAATAGTCGCAACAGATTATTTCATAAAATGGACAGAAGTGAAGGCATTACAACATATTCGCGACAAAGATATATTTACATTCATATTCGAAAATATCATTTGCAGATTTGGAATTCCTGCACAGTTGGTATCTGATAATGGGAAACAGTTTGAGGGGCAGAATATAGAAATGTTACTTAATGCATTCAAGATAAAATGTGGAAAGTCAACTCCTTTGTATCCACAAGCTAATGGGAAAGTAGAAGCAACAAATAAAACAATTGCAGATATATTAAAGAAAAAATTGGAAGGACATCATAGAGCATGGTGCTAACAAGTGCATAATGCAGTATGGGATTATAATACAACTAGAAGAGAAGCTACTGGAATGTCGCCTTTTTGTTTAACATACGGAGTTGAAGCGGTGTTACCAACAGAAGTTGTTATTCCGACAACAAAAAGAAAAGCTTGGGAGAAAAATCTTAGTGCGGGCTTAATTTTAAACAAACTTGATGAATTAGAAGAAAGAAGAGAAAAAGCTTTACAACATATGGAGAATTATCAGCGAAGATTAGCTCGAGAATATAATAAACGTGTCAAAATACGCGAATTTCAACCAGGAGATTTAGTTCTGCGAGAAACACCAATATATCAGCGAGAAAATGGTGGAAATTTAGCGAAAAAATGGGATGGACCTTACATCATTAAGGAGATAGTTGGAACATGAGCCTATAGATTAATGGATCCAGAAGGAAGAGATGTTGGTCATAAATTAGACAGACCATGGAACAGGTTGTATTTAAAAAGATATTATCAGTAAGAAGCTTTGAGAAGTTATGAATTCTGAAAGAATAATTGCAGAATTACTCATATCAAAAGAAGATCATGATGTGCGAAATTGTCGCAGAGATAATCACAGAACAATGACATAAAAGAAAGGGGCGAACCTTTATGGCGTACACCCTAGTTCGCGAATAAAATTTCGCAAGAGGCAAATGTAAGACCTAAAGTACGTCATATTAGGGGGTACCTGTTACATGGCTCAGGGAAAGGCTACACCGCCACCGGAACCTGAGTCATGGAGATTTGGGGTCAATGAAGCCCATCCGGGAGAGGCACCTTGGATTCTCAACTTAAGCATATGACTTAGGTTGGGCGACTAAGGTAATAAGGACTCTCCCAAGGATTGCAGATCTGATCAAGGCGCCGAGGTACACGGTTGAGTCAAGAGTGACAGGGACGTTTGAAGCGTACCTTGCCATTCTTGACAAGTCTTGGCTTATACTGCACTCGGCCTGAAGAAAACCCCACTTAGGGTGCAGTCTCGTAACCATAAGCCCTATAGGTAAAAGGGATAAGAGGCTTCGAAAACAACTGGTTGTTGTTAAGACTGGATGGGAGGAGCTAACCTTGTATGTTAGAAGTACGCCTCCTTGAAGGGGCAACCAGGGGGGATATAAGGGTGGCACCCCCCATTAGGGAGCTGATAAGTGTCTTTAGACGCAAATGTCATGAGGCTTTTTATTCGCAAGGATATTAAGGCTTGTCATATTTGTGCAACAATCCTGAAGAGGCAATAATACAAAAGAAAAGGATAAGACGAGATCAATGGGTTTTCGCATGAAAATGCGAAGACGTCCTGCGATTTTGTCGCAAGACGACAATGTCATGGGGCTTTATTTTCGAAAGAATATTTAGGCCTGTCATATTGTCGCAACATTCCTGAAGAGGCCATAATACAAAATAAAAAGTTAAGACAAGATCAATGGGTTCTTGTATGAAAGTGCAAGGACGTCCTGCGATTTTGTCACAATGACAAGAGATGGCATAATAAGGCATTTAATTAGGAAGGCAAAATAAGACCATATGATAAAACAAATTAATTATAAGCATTCATAACAGATTATTTTTTTCAAGGAAGATAATGAGAGGCAAGTATGAGAATCGATACACAAGAAGCATTATCTTTCTTGTCAACAAAATATTAAAAGAAAAAGTTGACTCCAAAGTTGGTTGAAAAATGTAACTCTCAAAAGTGATAAAAATAAGATAGTTCAAGAAAACAAAGCTAGATAAGAAGCTCAAGCTTCAATATTAATGTCAGTAGCAGTAGAAGACCGAAATTCTTCGCCAATATTCTCGCAAGCTTCACCTTCATTTCGGTTTTGATCTTCGCCATGACTAGCATCTTGATTATCGCCAGCAATTACTTCTTCAGGAGAAATTTATTTTTCATTCTGATTAACACCAGCAGATACTTCTTTAGAAGGAACCTCTTCTTCATCTTCCAAGAAATTATCCTCTGCACCGCTTTCGTAATCATAATCACTATCAGCAGGACGAGGAACTTCATCATCATCTACTTCTAAAGGATCAATTGATGTAGGAGGAAGATAGTTGGACAATAAAATGTCATTTACAAGGACTTCATCCCGGAGATGAACTTGGCGAAGAAGTGCTCTTTGATGATTCCTATCTTGAATATCCTTAAAATAAGCAAGATAATCAAGTATTCTTTATGCTCGGTCGCGAGAACCAGTAAGGTTAGAGACGAGCAATGCATTTTCTTTGCGAATTTTAGCATATTTAGCCTCCAAATCAGAAATAGAAGAATGAAGATTCTTCTCAGACTCTTCGAAAAATAGAATACAAAATTTTATTAAGATAAGGAAATCAGAGAGATATGACATAGAAAAGATAATTAAGGCAGTCAAAATATTATGACTACCTTCCTTTTGCGAAATAAGGTGTTGAATCAAGGATAGACAACTATTCTCCCAATGGTCCATTGCGTCATCAAATTTATCTCCAACTAAACCTTTAAGTCGAGACTGAAGATTTTTCTCTTAAGAAATAAGAAAGGCATTTTTCTTCGCAAGAGAAGAATAAGATTCTTCTAATTTGGAATATTGTTCTTTAAGATGATTTTCCTTCACACTTAAAGCTATTCTACCTTGAATGAGTGCATCTCTTTCAGCGATAGATGATTCTGTTACTTCTTTTAAGTTCATTTCTCAAAGAGCGAAAAGATTGCTCTTGGTCAGCACATACTTTTTGGAGAATACTAAGTTGTTGCGAAGATATCGCCATCTTGTTTAAATAAATTCGCTTCTCTTGAGATAAGGTTTTATTCTCATTTGATAAAGTTTCCATCCCTAAATTAGCTTTAGTTAAAGAATAAGAAAGACGAGATACTTCATTATTTAATTGATCTTGTCTTTGAACTAATTGGGTATTTTCATTGGTAAGATTATTTATCTAATCAAGAGAATATGAATAGAGGTTATCTAACTGGTTATATTGATCCATCAAGATTTCTTTATAAACACGGGCTTCTTCAACAGCAGATTCAAATTGATATCTCTCCATTATTCGTTTCTGATTTAATGCTTAACATGCAAAAGAGGGATTTAAAGGATAATTAAACATGGGAAGGATAAAACCATCGAAAAGGAAAATTAAAGACATAGATAAGAAAATCATACCTCTTAATTCATCATTATTCTTGCGAAGATTGTCACGATCCAGCAAAACATTCTGAAGCTTCTGATTTTCAAGACGAAGAGCATTACATTCTTTTTCTAAAGCTGTCTGCGAAGCAGCTCTTTCAGAACCCAAATGCTTGCTCAGAATTTCGAAAACATTAGACTTGATGGGATCAGTAGAAGACTTCTTGCCATCATCCAGAATTTCAGATAAAACTTTGAAAGCAATATCTATCCCTTCCACGGTTTATTTCGACAGAGGAAGAGACTTGGGTAGAGAACTAGTAGAGATAGAAGGTTGAGAAACACTCTCAATGGGAAGATAAGAGGTTTCATTCGCAGAAGGATCCACAAGGGGAATTTCAATCATAGAAAGGTCAGCTGAAGAAATGAAATCAGAGGCAGCATTTTCGCGAATTGGAGATAAAGGTTTATCTTGCGAAGATGTCGCGGGAGATTTGGAAGAAATGAGTAGGTGGAAGGGAACAGAAGTTGGAACAGTTTTAAGGTGGCGAGATTTCTTGAGAGGTTTATTAAGATCTTTATCACCCTGCGAATTACAATCCAGATAAGAAACAGAGGCAACAATATTGTTATTAGAAAAAGATAGTGTTTCTTACTACCTTCTCATTCGCAGACTTTCTTTTATGTGCGACAACCTTATGCTGTGATTTGGGAATGTTAGGGTTCTGAACTGTAAATTTAGTGTTGGAGCCGCTTTTGATGAAATAACAAGAGTATGGTAATCGCATAAACAACATAAACAACATCAAATAAGGCAATAAACAAGATCAATTTCAAATATGTCAATTTCAGCAAAACTCATAAAGAAGAAAAAAGAAGATTAACCTTGATGAATCCATGAAAAATAATAGCAGGGAGATTTTCTCGAAGAAAATTATGAACTATGAAGATCTAGTATGAAGATGAAGAAGAACTTAAAAAGGTTGAAGAAGAAAGAAGAAAAGTTGCAATAATGGAATTTGCATAAGAACGATGAAGTTGGAGAGAGAATAAAAGGAAAGAAGAAGAGAGTGAAAAGGAATATATATAGAGGGAATTTTTCCTCGAGAAAATAAACACGGTTACGGAAAGATATAAGCGGTTAAAAAGTAACGGTTACAAAAGACGTGTCGAGAAATAAATGGAAGAAAGAATACGTGTGATAAATGCAAAATATGTAAAGATAAGCAGTTGCGGCATTTATCACATCATTCTCTACTTTGCAGAGAAGATATGAGAAGAGGCAAGATGTAGGATCAGAATCTCGCAACGATAGCGTTTCAGCGAAATTATCAATGACACAATACAACAACGTCGCAGAACAATTTCAGAAATGATAAAATAAATGACGTCAGTTAAGATCACGAGAAAGATATGATAATCCTGCGAAAATTAGAGAGTTTGCGAAATTAACATTTGTAAGGTTGCGAGAATGTCGCAAACCATATCCGAAAATAAAGGACAGATTAGCTGTCATCCACTATGTATTTCCTTATAAATAGTCATCCGAGTTATAAAAGGAGAGAGATATTTTTTGAGTAAAAAACAAGTAAATAGGAGAGAGAAAGTTCATAGCAGAGATCATTCTTGACTTCTTTATCTTTCTTGTAAGAACATTCAAAAATTAATCAATAAAATTAAAAGTGTAAACCTAAAAATGAGCTGATCAACAATGAAATCATATGAGGGGTGTAGTGTAGGATTTCCTGCAACTACAGGGGTTCAACTATAGTCCAGTACCGAAGTTAGCTTGTAGTAGGCTAATGTCTGTAGCGGCTTAATACAGTGTGTATTCAATCTGGACTAGGTCCCGGGGTTTTTCTGCATTTGCGGTTTCCTTGTTAACAAAACTTCTGGTGTCTGTGTTATTTCTTTTCCGCATTATATTTTATATAATTGAAATAATACAGGTTGTGCGTTAAGATCATCAATTGGAAATGCAACCTTTGGTTGTTGATTGATATTGATTGATCCTTGGACATTGGTCTTTGGTACCTTCCAAGTCATCTCTCTTTGATAAAGACTCGCAGATTTCCATTTGCTTGAGTAAAGATCAAATCGAGAGATTGAGATATAAACTCTTTGATATATCTTTTTATTGATTGAGTTTAACTGTCTAGTTGATTCTCATAGAAAGTATATTGGTGTTTGTCCATACAGATTACTAAGCGAAATATTGGGTGGTGTTGTTAGACCCCCGCTTTTTCAATATTACCATATGTACTTTCCAATTCAGTGATGTTATTCTGAGATTGTCTTAACTTTATTGATGTATGAAATAATTGAGTATTAGCACCACCTTCCTTAATCCATTTAACTCTAGCTTTGGCCCTCATTAGCTCATTATATTATTGAGATACAATTTCATGTCTGCTCCTTGATGTAACTAAGTTATTTAAAAGTTCAGTATTTTCAGGATCATCATATGACAACAAAGAAGCAGCAAGCACTTCATCTTCTGTAGTCTTCACCTTAATTCTGAGATCACCAAAAACCTCCCAGTTCCACTTCTTCAAAATTTGTTTTAATATTTTTAATTTGTTTATGAAGGAAAAAGCTGGGTTACCTGATATTTCTGCACTCCGTGCATTTTTAATAACTTCAAGAAAACCAGGGTGAGAAGTCCAAATGTGTTGATATCTAAAAGGAGCATTTACTGGTTTGCAAGTACATACTATAGAACCAAATAATGGACCATGATCAGATGTACCTCTGACACCTACTTTATAAGACCATCCATCAAACTTTTCCAGACATTTAAGATTGTAAAAGGCTTTGACTAAATCACATAAAATTCTTTTCTTGCCAGCTCTGTTATTGCACCATGAATATTTTATTCCAGTCCTTGTAGCTTGGATAAGATTACAAGACTCTAAACAATCTCTGAATTCTTGCATTGATATTCTAAGTGGTCTTCTGCCTCCAAATTTTTCATCATAACTTAATACAACATTGAAGTCCCCAATTATCATCCATGGCATGTTCATTTGACTAATATTAATCAATTCTTCCCATAATTCTCTTCTGTCCACTGTAAGACATGCAACATGAATTCCAGTTATCAATGCATCACCAACTTGAACAGTAATAGCTTGATTTGTGGATGAAATCACAATTGGTCTTGATAAAGATGAATTCCAAAAAACCCAGATATTTCCTTTTTTTGTATCACTAGAATTGTGAATAACCATTTTACTCATTCCAACTAAATTTAGACTTATGATTCCACTACTTGAGACTTTTATTTTTGGGTCAGCTATAAAATATAAAGAATGACTAAATTTTTTTACAAAAGTTCTCAGTTTATCCTTGGCTTGAATTCTTTTCAAACCTCGGATATTCCAATATATAACTTTCATTTAGAAGGATTTGAGTGAGAATTACCAGTACTTCCCATATTACCATTTGACATAGCTGAAGTATGAGCTTGTTTCCTAGTAATCACATTAGGAACTCTTGTAACTCTTTTCCCTTTAACCGGTTTACTTATATCTTTCGAAAAGAGCTGATCCTGAATTTCAGCAACCTCAACTAGAACTTGAAATTTACTAGGAGAAGAAAAATCTTTACCTGACCCAGCACTGATGTTTGCATTCTTGAAGTTAGTATTAGATCCAGTTACTTTTTTCTAGCTATCTGAAATTTTTGTTTCTGAATTGTTATTTGAGATTAAAGATTCTGATAAAGCCTCTGGTGTGATATTATTGACTACTGTTATTGGTTCATCAACTCCACAAGTTATTTGTTTCATCACACTAGAAGGAGATTCTATAACTGAGAGTACATTGTGAACACTTTCACCCACATCAATAATTTTACCACTATCCAAATTTGAAGTAGAAGGAAAACAAATATCAAAACCCCCAGACTTTTGAGTTGTAATTTTTTTAGGTGTATATCTCCATTGAGGCTTCTGAAATTTAACATTCTTCATGTTATGCTGCTCTTTTCTGGCAAATCTGCACTCAGTTAGCAAATGACCCACAACTTTGCATTTACTGCAAAATTTAGGAAGTTTAGACAATCTAATTTCTTGCTCAAATTTGCAATACTTTGACTCAACAATTACCTTATTCGGTATATCTTTAGATAGATCAATTTAAACTAAGATACTAGCATAAAATCCAATTTCCTTCTTCAGAGTAGTAGGATCAACTCGAATAGGTCTACCAATTGCACTACCCATAAACATTAGAATATCTTCTCTCCAATGCTCAATACTAAGACCAGGAAATAACAACCAAACAAAGGCACTTGTAGAATTTTGTTGTTCTGGCTTGAAATCTCGTTCCCAGAAATGAAGTTTTAGATATTGAGATTCAACTTCCCATAAACCATCATAAACAAAATTCATATCCACTTTATTTTCTAGTTTGATAATTAAGAAACCCTTACCAATAGGGATAAATTGACAGTTACCTGTAAGAGTCCATTGTTTCCTCAAATTTGGTTCTGCAACTGAAAGCCTCAATTTCACCAAATCCAACCTTCCAATTAAGCCAAACCTCCATTCATTTACACTCTCATCAATAACCTCATCAGGAATGAACGCTGATGGATTAATCCTCATGGGGACAAAATTATTTTCAAATCTAAATTTTTCTGAAATTTCCTACTCCGATTGAAAATTTGAAGTTTCCTCCATTTATTTTCAGATTTTAAGACATAATTAATGAAGTAACTGAAGAAGATACTTAAGAATCTTACTCTACCAACTTCTGAAATCGAGAATAACACCTGAATTGATGACGAAGAAGTACAGAAAACGAAATTTTTTTTTTGAAGAAAATCTCCGGGTCAATCGCCCGAGTTGCTAGAATTAAGCCGCTATACAAAATCTAAATAAACTTCGTATAGTTGAGACCAAGCAACTATCCCTAGTTCACTTAGTTTCCTCAGTATCCCTACGCTTCCGACTTTGATGAGTACACGCACTGGAACAATTCTTTTGGATCGTATTCCAAACAATAAAGGAACAACAAATCTGTTCGGTAACAACTCTATTGATTCTTTATGATAAGATATCTTAAGTCATATGTAAAGGCTCTTCCGTTTAAGCTAATAAACTCCTTTGCCTTGTTAGATCAATCAATCCAATAACTAAAAAAGTAGTCAAGTTCAGATTCACACTCAATCCAAATAAATCTCAAAGAGATATATTGTGAATGTCGATCTCACGCAACTAATTAATCGAATAAATCTGATTCTAGTTGGATACCATCCGGTCAAGGTTTGTGCAACACAAAGATATGAGAAACCAATAAGAAATATTCTTCGTCTTCAAATCTTCTTTAATCTTCAATTAAAACCTGCACAATACCACTTGAATCTCTTGTGATCAATTACGCACCAGACAGAGTCTGTTAACAATGGATTATCACAAGATGTCTTTAGATCTACAAACAGTTCTAAAGATCTCGTCGATACTTCGATCTAGTTTGACTGAATCTTATATCAGAAGAGAAGATTCTCAAAAATAAACAAATTAGGTCCAATCAACGTTTCAACAACCGTTAGTCAATCAAATCAATCGAAAACTAATAACACTGCAATTATCTAGTTTCCCACCAACGGTACTCGTAGAGCTTCTTGATCCCACAGAAGTCTTTAAATGAGCAGTCGTAATAGATTTCTCCTAATTAGGGTACTTTCCTCTCCGAATAGACGGCTCCATCAGAAACAACAAAAAGATGAAGTTTGCCTGGCTCTTAGGATAGTTTGCTAGAATGCAAAGACTTAGGAAGTTTGGACACCAAGAAATTTCCAAAACCGAAAATATTCTCAAGATATGCAACGAATGGCAAGATTCGGTTTTTATAATTCCAGTAAATGCTTGTCCAATATTTTCTGAAATCTCTCAATAGAAAATCTCCAATTAGTAAATGCACATTACTAATATTTATTCTCTAGAGATATGCATTTAATAGCTGGTAATTAAAAGCATATATAACTAAAAACCTTAATTAAAATTTTCTCAATTAATTTCTGTACATGATCTCCTTGAGTACTAAGGAACATCTTTGAACAATAAATGATAAGAGTTATTGTCCGTGTTCAAAGTATGTTGACATCTTTTCTCTGTAAATCATCTTTCATATTTACATTCTTGGAATCGGTTTTACCACACTTCCAAACAAGTTTAGAATCGATTCACCTGTATTCCAAGACTACTATGTGATTGATGAAATATCAAATCACATCCATAGGTTCAATCGGTTCTACCAATCACTAGGATCGGTTATACCATAATATGGAAACACTTGTGATCGGTCACACAAGTTACTAGGACCGGTTACATCAATTACCAGGATCGGTTACATCAATTACCAGGACCGGTTAGCATATACTCATGGTATTGCTTGTGATCGGTCACGCCAGTCATTAGGATCGGTTACACCAGTTATCAGGATCGGTTACACCAATTACTAGGACCGGTTAGACCAATTTCAAAGGCCGATTACACAACTCTCCGTGGTCAGTCACACCAATTACTAGGATCGGTCACACCAATTACAAATATCGATCATACCATCTCAGGTGATTACTTCGGATCGGTTACACTAATTAATCAAAACTAGTCATACCAAATCATAAGTCAGGCATTGTGATTAGTTGTACCAAGATACATAACAAAGTTACGATCGGTTCTACCATCTCACACATATTGGTAATCCAAAGGTTTGCAATGAATAGCCGTACCAATAAGCCTAACGATTTTCCTTTCGATTCATAAAACTAGTTCATGAATGTACTTCCTTTAAACAAATGCAGAACATTGTTTCCTAGGATGAAATCTTCACCATTACCCATTCACATAATCATAACAACATTCATAAGATTATGTCGATGTCATATCTACGAAGTTCAAAAGATAAGCGGTATACTTCATCGTCCAATTCCCTAATACTATGATCATATGATCATGTATCATTGCTAGAGTAATATATCCAATACACAACTTTGCAGTTATGTTTTCAATATAGCACGACTTGAAAGATACGTTAGGAATGAAACAGTTCAAGTCAATATTACTAACCTCAAAAGGAAGGATGATGTCGTCGTTGTAACTCGTTACTTCTTCACGTTCTTCAGGTCTTCGAGTAATACTTGTATGTCTCAACATTCCTAGACTTTCTAATCTAACCTAAAAGAAGTTGTCTCTAGTACATAATCAAACGACTCTTAGATGAGTTTTGACATACTAAAATATGATAACCAAACTTGACATACTAACGCTTGGTGGGTTTAACCGATCTATGCTCTAACAAACTTGTAGTAGGCTAAAGTTTGTAGCGAATTAATACAATGTGGCGTTCAAATCTGAACTAGGTCCCGGGGTTTTTCTACATTTGGGATTTCCTCGTTAACAAAACTTATGGTGTCTGCGTTATTTCTTTTCCGCATTATATTTTCTATATAATTGAAATATCACAGGTT
The DNA here is from genome assembly GCF_003573695.1 of Papaver somniferum. NCBI lineage: Eukaryota > Viridiplantae > Streptophyta > Magnoliopsida > Ranunculales > Papaveraceae > Papaver > Papaver somniferum. Next base: position 71,214,052 of record NC_039364.1, on the reverse strand, counting down.
GTGCGTAGCTCAATCAATTGGTAAATCCGACCTTTGGTTGTTGATATGAATTGATTGACACTTGAACATTGGTCTTTGGTACCATTCAAGTTGTTTCTTATAATAATCAGGCTCGCGGATTTTTATTTGTTTGATTTGCTGATTACATTGAGAAACAGAGATATAACTCTTGGATATATTTTCCTTGATTGAGTCTGACTGTCTAGTTGATTCTTTTGGAATTATATTGGAGTTAGTCCATACATATTGCCTAAACGAAATATTGGGTGTGGTTATTATACCCACGCTTTTTCAATTGGTATCAGAGCAGACAAACACGTGGAAGACCTCATAAGTCTGTGTTTGTAGCAATCTGACTCTATGGATAGTAAAGTATCTATAAACGCTTCACCAGAATTAGATCTACTCAAATCCGAGTGTGTTCTAGAAACCGTTGATGAGGCTGAGTGCTTTGATCTAGAAAAAATCATTAAAAATATTTGTCGAGAAAAACAACACTTGATAAGGAAAATTGATGGTCTTCATTGCGAAATTTATATCAAAAACTCTGATCTACGAGAACGTTCTGAAGAGCTTCTTAATCTCCAAGTGAAGTGGGATGAACAAATCCGTATCAATTCTGATCTTGTTGCAGCTATTGCAATTTATAAGGATTTGAAGTCTGTCAAAGTTTCTTCAATGGAGATGAAAAACTCATTTAATTCTTTCATGAAGAATTTTCGAAAGTCAAAAGATAAGCGAGGTTTAGGCTTTATGAAACCTAATGCGACTAAAAACCTCTCAGATGGGTTTAAAGATGTTGGTATATGTATGTTTTGTGGTTCTCATAATCATTTTCAACATACGTGTACATCTTTCAAGAAAAGTCTAAAGGTTGCTAGTGATCTTCACAAGAAAGCTGAACAAATGTTTTCTTCTCTCAAAAGGTGTACAAATCTAACAAGAAAACCTAATCGGGATAGTAGTGTTAGTATGGGATATTTTGCTCTAAAATCAACATCACCCTTTCAATGGTTCCTTGATAGTGAATGTAGCCGACACATGACTGGAGATCTTTCGTGGTTTGTGAATTAAAGCGATTTTGAAGGAGGTCTAGTAACATTTGGAGATGAGAGTCGTTGCTACATAAGCAAGAAGGGGACGATCAAACTACTTGTCGTTCCTGAAATCCGTGATGTAGTATACGTTAAAGGTATGACTGCTAATCTTCTTTCTGTTAGTCAAATTTGTGACAAAGGCCATAAAGTTGTCTTCAATACGAATGGATGTGACATTGTAGACAAAACTGGAAAAGTAATTTTTCAGGGAACTCGTGGTAAAAATAACTGTTATCTCTTAGTGTAGATGGTGGATTTTCGACAAAGGCTAAAATTATAAACTCATAATTATACGAAGCTCTGATTCAGCAATCAGACGTGAGTGTTGAGACATGGCTCTCTCATCGAATTCTCAACGGAGAGTACTTTCTCTCAGAGTACATGTGGATATGTAGTCTCACGACCGGACAGCGGCATATCTCAGGAATACTGAATACTTTCAGTGATTATTTTTATATAGCATCACATGATGGACGGCTCCTAGACAGCTTGCTCTGCTAGTATAGAGCGATAACGTCTTCAGGAACAAACAACGAGTTTACCCTGACTATATAAAGGATATGACTTACAGACAAGCTCATATCGGGATGATTAATGCTCCTAGACAGCTTGCTCTGCTAGTATAGAGCCACAAAGTTAATTATTCCTAATTACAATCGCTCCTATTCCATGGTCGAATCCACGACTGGTCCCATGGAATGACAATAACAATTGTTTTGATTCTATGATCGAATCCACAGCTTGATCTCATAGAATGGCAATAACTATATTATCTCATTACTCCGATTTCATGATCGAATCCACAACTGGTCTCATAAATGGTAATAAATAAACCTTAATTACTCTGATTCTATGGTCGAATCTACGATCCCATGGAATGGTAATGCTCACTTTATTATTCTGAATTCGTAGTCGAATCCCCAGCTGATGCTATGAATTAATAATAAACATCTTATTACTCAGTTTTGTGAATTATTCTCCACTGAATTCCACAATTAGTAATAAATAATCAACAACCGGGCGTCTGAGCTACCTCTAAGTAAGCCCTGATTCAAATGGTGAAGGTGTATTCAACGATGATACACTAACAGTCACCGCACGAACGAGTATTTCAAAAATACAACGAAACGATGAACCTATGCAAAATAGAGAAGAAAATAATAAATAATTAAAAATATTGACCAGGGTGCTGAGAGCACGGACACACTACCGACCGACCGTGTCGTGGTCAATCCCACGCCAATTTTATATTTTTAATGCATTTTGATTATTTTCCATGATTTGATGAAAATTCTCTCATTTTATCAAATCTCCTTCGTCTTGAGGAAACTACTCGGTTTCATGGTACTTCCATAAATCCATAAAAAATAATATAAAATTAAGGAAAGGAGTGTGGGGCATGACCATTGGCCAACCGGCCCCACAACCACGGTTCCTTATTATTTTATTATTATTATTATTATTTCTCCAATTTCATGAAAAAACTCCTTGATTTGATGGTATTTTTGCACAAATCATCAAATAATAATAAAATGAAATAAATTATGAAAACTTGTAGGACCGGGCCTTGGCCGTCCGGCCATGCCCTAGCCTGTCCCAAACGCCCCTTTGTTTTATTATTTTATTATTAGTTTTCCTTGAATCCATCAAATTCCTTGAATTCATGGTATTTCTCTCAAATTAGGAAAAATTCCCTCAAATCATCAAAATACCTAAAAATATTAAAAAATTAGGAAAACTCGTGGAATCGGGCCTAGCCGGCCGACCATGCCTTCCACGGTCCCACACGCCCTTGTTTTTATTATTTTAATATTTTTTGCTTCCCTGAACTCATGAAAACTCCTTCAATTCATGGAAACTCCCTAAATTCATCAAATTTCTCAAAATTCATGAATTTTTCATAAAATCATCAAAATATTATAAAGTTAAGGAAAAGGCACCACGGGACCGTGGTCACGACCGGCCGACCATGCCTTGACCACGGCGGTCCCACGCCTCCTCATTCCTTATTTTATAATTATTTTTCATCATCTCATGGTGTTTTCCTCAGTTTCGTTGAAACCCTAATTTTGGCATATTTTCTCGAATGGATGCTCAATTGCACGCCAGAAAATATCAAAATTCTCAGGACTGAGACGCGGACGCCTTGGGTACATGAGCACGCTATCTTGACCGACCAAGATTGGCTCTTTGGCTCACGGAAGCCGGTCCCATCAATTTTCACAGTTTTGACCTAATTTGCACAATTGCTCCTATTAGGTCCAAAACTCTTCCAAACACTTTGGATTTTCATGAAGTAATCGTCAGGCGGTCACGTGACAACCCAGGGCCGGTTTCATGACTCCATGGTCGGTCCCTCACCTCGTCATAATTAATTAGGTTTTCTCGCCTAAGGCTCAGACGAGCATTTTGAATAAATGATTAAGCCAGCATTTAATCATTCTTCCACCAACAAATCGTCAACTCTTCAGGAGTTATTCGTATTTTCTCACGTGAGCATATGGACACTACATGGTTGATCCACGGTCCCATGTAGTCGCTCCCTCCTTCGTCCCATGGTTGCAATTCTGACGAACCATGATTTGATCATCAATTGATCAAATTAGGGTTTCTGAATCCAAGGATCATCATTCCAGATTCCAACCTTAATAATTTTACGACGACCTCATGGTCATTAATTTTATTAATTATGATCGGTTCAATGACCATTATTCTAATTAATATTTTTGGTACACTGCCAATAATCCATCAGATGAGCAACACATGCTCAGAAGATCAAATATTCAACAATTCTTCACATGAGAAACACTTGGTCAGATGATAAATATTTGCTCAAACCAAGGGATATTGGTTCAACAATCAATATTCAACGATCAACAATACTTGCTCACTTCATCATAAGAACTATACCTGTGTCTTATGACATGTTCAACTCATGAGTTTCAGAAAGTCATGTTCAACTCAGCAACTACATGGACTCATCGTCCCATCAAACCACGAAGTCATCAATTGACTAACAAACCACGAGACGTCAATCGTGTCACTTGGGGGGATATCACTTAGGGTTTTGGTCAGGCGGTCTACGGCACGTGTGTTCAAACACACGATGGAATGTGAGCAAGTCGTGCAATCAGTTGAAGAAATTCACGAGGTAGTGGGTGGAAAATCGACCAAGTCTCCACACGTTGAGCAACTGGTTTCAAACACGATCTCCACTTCCCCACTCCTTGATTCCATCAACTGTCACACTTCATGGAATCATGGTGTATACAATTCCAGCAATATAAATAAGTCTCTAAATCATGATTGAATCATCGGCATCATCAATCTCATGTCTCATCGACAACACGAGATCATCAACTCATCAATTGAGCAACTACTCTCAATTGAGAAATTTCAATCACTCAGAGCTTATCTTATTCGGAATTCACACGCCCACAATCTTTGATTACCATCGATTCCACACATTTCCCAGCTTCCCTCCTACAGATCAACCCATCCTCTCTTGTGACCGAATTTACTCTGGAACGGTCATTGTCTTGATTTAGGCCGGAGTACTACAGATTGATCTCTCGAATCTAAAGCACCCCCTTTGCAGCGGTGTATCTGTGTGAGGTTTAACATTTCGCTCGGTTTGAGGAGTCTCCTCCATACGGTCGTCTCCTCAATTCCTTAAAAACCAGCAAATCGTTTTTCCCCATCTACACTTAGATACTCAGTTTAGTAATTATTGTAATTTGACTAAGGTGGAATCTACTCATCTTTGGCATGAACGTTTTGGTCACATCAATTATCTCCCTCTAACTAAAATCATCAACAATGAACTTGTTAGAGGTGTTCCCAAAATAAATGCTAAGATTGAAGGTGTCTGTGGTGCATGTGAAAAGGGTAAACAAACGAAAGTTCCACATAAATCATCTCGAGATATTCTCACTAAAGCTCCACTTGATTTAATTCATATGGATCTCTTCGGCCATATTCAACAACCTACTGTTGCAAGTATGCTTTAGTTATCGTATATGATTACACCAGATTCACTTGGATGGCTTTTTTAGCTCATAAGAATGAAACCCTTGGTGAATTCAAGATTATTGTTAATAGAATCCAGAACGAACAAGGTCGCAAGCTAAAGAAAATTAGAAGCGATCGTGGAACTGAAATCAAAGACACTAAGGTGCTTGAATTTTGTGACAAACTGGGGATTATTCAACAATACTCACCACCCATTACTCCACAAGCAAATGGAGTTGCATAAAGGAAGAATAGGAACATTCAGGAAATGGCAAGGGTAATGCTCATAACAAAAACTTATCGTTAAAGATTTGGGGAGAAGTTGTTTTTACAACATGCTATTTGATCAACCGTGTCTACTTACAGTCAAAAACCCTAAACACTCTTTATGAGTTGTGGTACGGTAAGAAGCCCAACCTACACTATCTCAGAGTGTTTGGAAGTAAGTGCTACATTATGAAAGATCGAGAATAGAAAGGGAAATTTGATTCTAAAAGTGATAAAGGTATCTTTCTTGGCTATGCTTCTGATAGCCGTGGTTTTCGAGTATTTAATCTCAGAACCCAAGTTATGATGGAATCTGCAAATGTCATCATCGATGATCTGAGCAATTTTCGTCATGATAGCTCTCCTTCTGAATTGCCTCCAACTGAGACGATTGAGAAAGTCAAGGAAATTTCATAATCAGTAGAAGTTGTTCCAAAAATTGTTGATCCTGATGTTTCTAGTGATGAGGAGAAAAGCCCTAACCATGCTATTCCTGTTGAACAAGAACGTGTTCCTTCTCGGCATCTCTGGGTTCAAAGGAATCATGATATTAACCGTATTATTGGGGGAAAGGATTCTACAACTAAGAAGAGAGGACAACTTCAAAATATTTGCAATTTTGGTTGTTATCTATCGCAAGTAGAACCGAAGAATATTGATGAAGCACTTAGTGATCCCTTTTGGGTGAATGCAATGCATGAATAGTTAAATCGATTTCAAAAACAAGATGTATGAGAGCTCGTACCTTGTCCCTATAATATCAATATTGTTGGTACCAAATGGATATTCAAGAACAAGTCTGATGAGTTTGGCACCATTGTCAGAAACAAATCCAGACTTGTTGCTCAGGGATATTCACAGATTGAAGGTATCGATTTTGACGAAACCTTTGTTCCTGTGGCACGTCGTGAGTCCATTCGACTGTTATTAGCTCATGATTATTTTCTTAAGGTTAAGCTATTTCAAATGGACATCAAATCCGCGTTCCTAAACGGAAATTTAAAGGAAGAGGTCTATGTTGCTCAACCTAAAGGATTTGAAAATCCTGATTTCCCAGATCATGTCCTTAAGCTCAAAAAGCCTTTATATGGGTTAAAACAAGCACCTCGTGCCTGGTTCGAAAAACTAACTACTTCTCTTCTTAGGAAAGGTTTTTCGAGGTGGAGCTGATAAAACATTGTTTACCAAATGGAGTGGGAAAGATGTAGTCATTGCTCAAGTTTATGTAGATGATATCATCTATGGATCAACATCCGAGAAACTTGCTAAAGATTTTCAAGTCTCCCTTGGTAGGGAATTTGAAATGAGCAATGTTGGTGAGTTAAAATTCTTTTTAGGAATATAGATTCAACAATACAATGGTGGAATTTACTTATCTCAAGAAAAATATCTAAGGATCTTTTTACAAGGTTCGGTCTTGATAATTCAACTTCAAAACTGACTCCTATGACCACTACTGGTAAAATACATCGAGATGAGAAAGGAGTTAATGTGGATCAAAAACTTTATCTATCTATCATTGGAAGCTTTTTATATCTTATAGCCACTAGACCCGATATTGCTTTTAGTGTTGGTTGTTGTGCTGTATTTCAGGCTAATCCAGAGGAATCTCATCTTGCAGCTGCAAAAAGGATCATGCGATATATTCAACACACTATTGGGTATGGTCTATCTTATACTTTTGATATTAACACCGATCTTACTGCCTATTCAGATGCTGATTGGGCAGGATGTGTGGAAGACAGAAAAAATACATCTGGAGGTTTCTACTATGTAGGATTGAATCTTGTAGCTTGGCATAACAAGAATCAAAATGCACAATCCCTCTCAACGTGTGAAGCAGAATACATTGCTGCAGGATCATGTTGTACTCAACTTCTATGGATGAAACAAATCAACCCTCTCAACGTGTGAAGCAGAATACATTTCCGCAAGATCATGTTGTACACAATTTATATGGATGAAGCAAATGCTTGATGATTATGGAATTGACATTGGAATAATTAAAATCTTTTGTGATAACTCAAGCGCGATTTGCATCACTGAGAATCCTGTTGAGCACTCAAGAACTAAGCACATCGACATCATGTATCATTTTATTAGAGATCTCTATGAAAATGGTATCATTAATATGGAACTTGTGCCTTCCGAACAACAATTGGCTGATATTCTCACCAAACCTCTAGATACTTCTACGTTTCAACACTTACAACAGTTTATTGGTGTTGTTTGGGTTCATTAGATTTCTAGGTTTTTTTCTTCCCCCCGGATCTATCAATATTCTTGGGCAATAAAATCTTGAATTTTCAGTGAAGTGTTGTTTTAATTCCTCATTGGTTTCTAATAGTGGATTGTTCTTGTTTAGTATCAAAAATATCCAAAGAAATCCTTGTTTTCTTGTAAAAGTAAGGTCGCCCTTGTGGTTCTTTCGGGAATGACATTTTATGAAGGAGAGTTCTTAATTGAACTTGTGCTTAATTTCCAAATCTTTGTGGGGAGTGCGGCTGTAGAATATTGTAGGAGTTATCTTGTATCTTTATAAACTCCTTGATGAATACACTAAGTTTCAACTATGTGAAATAATCGAAACAAAGTTGATATGTTCTCTTTAGTCATGAAGTATCTCTTTGAGAATTTCATTGTGATTCCGCTAGTTTTCGTACCTTTGCCAATTTATATTGACAAAAAGAGGGAGAATTATTTTGTAGTTCACACTACATATACATATGGTTTACAGATCATTATGTAAGGGGGATTGGTTTTCATTGTGAGATGAAGTATTGACTAAGGGAGAGTGATACATATCACCGTAGTATTATTGTCAAAGTTATGATACAATTGAACTTTGATGTTGTGTAATGATACTATGATACTGTATAACAGTAATTTAGAAGATCCATTTTCTTATTGTTATGGCTACGGATCTTCAACAACTATGATGTTGAGCTGAACACGTTCAGAATCACTGGAGTACTTGGAGTGACGAAGAATTCAATGAATGTTGAAGAACCAAGGAAATCAAGCATTTGGATGAGAATCTAAAAAGTTTATTTATTTTGTAATCCATATGTATTGATAGTTTTGTCACTAAAACTAACAAAGGGGAAGATTGTTAGAGCACTGCTCTGTCGAACTCGCAAGCGTTGCTATCTCAAGCTTGTTTGTCAAGTTTAGTTGTCAAAACTATAAGTCTTTTCTAGTCTACTTATATTTATGTCTCAGATTAGGATAGAATGTGTAGTTGAGCTTTAGACTTCAGGACGCTCATCGATTTAAGACGAAGAACTACTAAGGGGAGCTTGTGGAACTTCATCAACAAAAGGTATGTGTAGACTTGAACTCATCTATCACTCAGAAGTCTATTTTATTTTATCTCTTATTGAGACAAAAGTCGTATAGCTATATAGACTTTACATTATACACATTTGATATTTCGAGCTGAGTCTAACTCACTTATATATTTCTCGAAATATGTGTTGGAAAGATTTTTGCTTTAACTACGTTCATCATTATTCTTGACGGAAGTCAAAAGATGATCATGTGAAAATCACTTGGTAACATCTTACATGATTTGTGTGAGACAGTTATTTGATGTAGGCTCAGAATGTTTCTTATTGATCGTTCGATCACTTGAAAATTGCTTATAAGCTTATAGTTTGTGTGAAACAGCTGGTGTTATCTTATAAGAATGTTTCAATGATTGAAATGGAAGTTAAGATCTAAAACCCATGTCTGGATGCATTACGGTTTGTGTACTAAGTGTACGAACTGTTTTGTCGGAATTCAGGACCGGAAGTTTGCATACCCGTTCGCAAACTTATTCAACTGTTTAAGTCAGGGTACTTAAGTTTGCGTACCCGTTCGCAAACTGATTTAACTGTTGAAGTCTGGGAACCAAGTTTGCGTACCCGTCGCAAACGGTTTCAACTGAGTTCATTCCGGAGCTAAATTTTGCGTACCCGTTTGCAAAATGTCGGCTTGTGACCAATGTCCAGAACTTAAGTTCGCGTACCCGTCCGCAAACTTAAGTGGTTCAAGTTCTTAAATCGGTTAAGTATGATTTCATACTCATGAACAAATACATTTATAAATTAAGGAATGCAAGCTTTGTAAACCGTGGATAAATGTTCATGAACTGATTCTTTTGAATCAATCAGATTTTGCTTCAATTCTGTCTTGTATACTTCTATGAGAATATAAACAATTTAACAACTCTATGAGTAACACAATTAGATTCATTTGATTATCAATTGATCTAGAAGTGTTTAGATGAACATGGTTAAGAGAAAAGTGTTCATATGGCTAACTTCGGTTAACTGTTATTGAGCCAACTCAATATACACGTTTACGTACGGTTAGCCATATCTAAATGAAAGTATATTTCATTTGTGTGTAACAAGCTAAGACCATCTAACGGTGGAAATACATTAGCTTGAATCTTAAATCAGGTTTCATCTAACGGTGAATATTGATTGCTTTGTTCCAAACTTATCAAACCCTGATTTGAAGACTATATAAGGGAGAATTATAGCAACTGGGAAACCTAATCCCCACACCTCATGTGTGATACAAGTTGCGACTAGAGTCGATTCTCCTTTAACCTAGGTTTTTCCTAAAACCATTATAGTTAACAAATTAAAGACTTCATTGGGATTCTGAAGCCAGACCCAACTATTTTCTCTGTAGTTGTGTGTTCTGATCTTACTTTGTTCTATCGTATTGAGTACTATCTTCTCTAAGATTTGCTCGAGATTTATCCCTGATAGGTAAGATATAAAAAGTAATCACAAATCTCTTCGTCTCATTCTTTGTGATTCCACAATAACTTGTTCTACTACCATATAGTTAAGTTATTGTGAGGTGATTGATATTACTAGGTTATTCTTCGGGAATATAAGACCGGTGTATCAATTGGTTCATGTACCTTGATTTATCAAAAGACGGAACAAAAACTTCCTATGTATTTCTGTGGAAGACATATTTATTTATTCAATAGACTTTTATGTGTGAGACAAATTTTTTTATCAAGTCTTCGACTTTGGGTCGTAGCAACTCTTAGTTATGGGTGAGATCAGCTAAGGGAATCAAGTGAGTAGATCCCTGCTGGGATTCAGAGGTGTAAGTAACACGAATGTAACTTAATCAATGTAAGATTGGTTAGGGATCAAAAACATTCCAGTCCGAAGTTAACTTGTAGTAGGCTAGAGTCTGTAGCGGCTTAATACAATGTGGTGTTCAAATCTGGACTAGGTCCCGCGGTTTTTCTGCATCTGCGGTTTCCTCGTTAACAGAATTTCTAGTGTCTGTATTATTTTTTTCTGCATTATATTTTATATATAATTGAAATATCACAGGTTGTACGTAGTTCAATTAATTGGTAAATCCAACCTTTGGTTGTCGATTGAAATTGATTGAAACTTGAACATTGGTATTTGGTACCGTTCAAGTTGTTTCTCATAATAATCAGGCTCGCATTCATCTGTTTGATTTGCTAATTACATTGAGAAACAGAGATATAACTCTTGGATATATTTTCCTTGATTGAGTCTGACTGGCTAGTTGATTCTCTTGGAATTATATTGGAGTTAGTCCATACATATTGCCTAAACAAATTATTGGGTGTGGTTGTTAGACCCCCGCTTTTTCAGTTGGTAACCTAGATCTGGTTATCTTGATAGTCTAGATATTGGTTGATCAAAACCGGACATAGGCGTTAGATTAAATGTAAGATCCTTTGTTAAACTCAACATATAATCTCTGTTTTACTTCTTGAGATTGATAGAGTGGTACCGAATAGATTAAACCTTTACTATTTCGGAAGTCGTCCAAAGGAGCTGAGTACTTTAAGTCTTCACATCGGCTGAAGAACTTTAAGATAGTGGACTTCATCTTAGGATTCACATACATTGGCCAGATTGGTTGCAGGCATATGGATACTGAGGAAACTAGGTAACTAGGCGTAGTTTACTTGGTCTCAACTGTACAAAATTGGTAGTAGTCTTTGTGTAGTGACTTAATTATGAGAGTATTCAGAACTAGACTAGGTCCCGTGGAAGGGTGGCTAAGGTGCGCTATAGCCCACCCCAAAATATAAAAAAAAATTGCCCACCCTGACATAAAGTTTAGCCACCATATCCATATGTATCTCAAATTCCAAATTAATCTTATACCAGAAATCTTGTTTTTCTCTTACGTCGGCTCGATTCAATTCAGAAGGATCTTGAATCAGTCATCAAGTAAATATTATTAGTTTGAATAGTTAATAGTTAAGATATTGTGAACAAAATTGAAAACCTGTACAATTACCATCTCCAATGGGTTTTTCAATCTTATGTTTTAATGTTATATCAGCCGATCCTGCACTTTTAATTAGGGCACGACAGAAAATAGAATTGGCTTGAAGATGATGAGTTGTTTCTTAAGAACCAAATGAAGAAGATTGATGGTGTATCAAGAATCATACTTTATCTTGACAAGACTAAGATGATTACTCAGAATAATATGAAGTACAAAGCTCGATAAGTCACTTCTACACTGAACAGAGTGCAGCCTCAATTCTATCTTTCTCATTCACTGCCTCTCTTTCCAATCGTTACAGAATTTAAAGCAATTAAAACCCTAAGTCTAAACCTAGCGACCAACAATCCTACACGTGGTTACATCTCCCACGTCCAAAAGCAGTTAATTTAAATTTAAACTATCAATTATTACTGTTGTACGAATACATTCTTGCTACACCCGCAAGTTACTCAGGGTTGTCATGGATGGGATATGAAAAATACCCTCCCCTTCACACAATCTTTGTCCTCAAAGATTAAACTTAGGAAAATGAGCTTGGACATTGGAAACATCTTCCCATGTAGCATCATCTGGTGTTGTATGAGACCATTGAATAAGAACTTGTTGGACTGCTATTCCTTGACGATAATCTTGGCGATAATCCAATGCAGCAACTGGAATCAAAACAACTTCACCTTCTTCATTAGTGAGTGGCAGAGAAGGGGCAGTGATGGCAGCTGCTCCAGTTTTTTGTTGAGCTGAGAAACATGGAAGACTGGATGTATTTTGGAGGTTGCAGGGAGGGATAATCTGTAGGCAACCGAGCCAATTTTCTGAGTCACCTTGAAGGGGCCATAATATCTAGCTGAGAGTTTGAAGTTGCTCCTCACAGCCATAGAAGATTGCCCGTATGGCTGTAATTTGAGAAAAACTTGGTCACCCACTTCAAAAACCCTGTCAGATCTCTTCTCATCAGCAAAAAACTCCATCCTTTCCTGAGATTTGTGAAGGGACTCCTTGAGAAGATCAAACATTGCATCTTTGTGCTTCAAGTAACTCTCAACAACAACTACTAAAGAAGTAACCTCCACAGGAAAGCTAAATGTGGGGGAGCATAACCATACAAAGCAGAGAAAGGAGACATTTTCAAACTAGAATGGTAATTGGTATGTACCACCATTCAGCAAGGGAGAGCCACCTACTCCAATTCTTTGGTTTGTAGCTGTTGATGGTGGTTTTTAGCTTAGGGTTAAAATCGTAAAACCATACATCTGACATGACGTCACTATGACCACTAGCGCATTTATTGAATCAATCAGCATGCCTACGTAAGAATTACCAGGGTACCTTTTTTTTTATACATGTGTCATGTTCCACGACAGAACCCTTACTATTGAACGACATCATCTTCGTACATACCAAACCCTAAATCTCATGCCACCGTGCCAATGGCCAACCATGCCAGCCACGTCTCCGCACCAAGGCATGCCAACCATGCCAGCCACGTCTCCGCGCCAAGGCATGCCAACCATGCCAGCCGCACCACCGTGCCAATGGCGAACCATGCCAGCCGCACCATCGTGCTAATGGAAAACCATGCCAGCCACGTCTCCGCGCCAAGGCATGCCAACCATGCCAGCCGCACCACTGTGCCAATGGAAAACCATGACAGCCACGTCTCCGCGCCAAGGCATGCCAACCATGCCAGCCGCACCACCGTCCCAATGGAAAACCATGCCATCCACGTCTCCGCGCCAAGGCATGCCAACCATGCCAGCCGCACCACCGTGCCAATGGAAAACCATACCAGCCACGTCTCCGCGCCAA